>NW_027314891.1:0-157735 GCF_023375885.2 Dermacentor andersoni | reverse complement strand
ACACACGCGAGACAGATGGACAGTTGAGGTTGTCTTCCCAGCTGCTGAGAGAGAACCTTAGTTGTGACAAAGTTCAGGCCTCATACATATGAGCTTGCTATCAGTTGATAGAAATAGCTCATATTAAAAAAATATTTACTTATGTATGCATCTCCTTTTCATTAAAATGTTCGACTCAATTTGGAATGGGTTTTACCATTTCTTTCGCTGTGCATTTTACTAACACCTTCCTTCTGTTTTCTTTTTAAATAAAATAGATATTACTCCTTACTATTCAAACTGGATTAAGTAATTTTTTTCAGCATGCTTACTAGAGAGTGACAGCATCGGACAACGTGGTGTCAGCCTCTCTTGACGTAAAACAAAGTTCTGGCTCATTCAGCGGAATTTTGCAAAGGTGCTCAGGAAAAACCTGGAAAACTCAGGGAATTTGGAAATGTCAACTTGGTAGACACCCTGAGTGCCGTACACACAAACACCGCCCTGAAAGCGGTAGCAAAACGCCCAAAACGAGCGAGCGAGCAGCGCAACGAGCCCCACCAGCCGCTACAGTAGCGGCCATCTTGCTCACTACGTAATGATGATGATGTTAGTTTTGATTTTGCCAGCGCCATCTCTCGGTCGCATACGTTAGTTTGAACGCCACTGCTACTTTTATTTCCGTTGCACTGTGGAAGGTACAGTTTCCCTTAGATGCATGTGCTATGCTTAAAACGCGTTTTCGCACGAATCCGTGGGCGGGTGCTAAAAAGAGCAGCATCGGCATGCTTAGCACGTTGTTTGGTAGAAATCCACGTGGGCGTTCTGCGAAAAGCACCATTTGCATGCACATCTTGTGGTTTTGCAGAAAACTTCAATCTCGTCTACCAAAAGATGCATGTGCATGCTTAAAATGCGTTTTCGCACGAATCCGTGCGCGGGTGCTAAAAATAGCAGCATCGGCATGCTTAGCACGTTGTTTGGTAGAAATCCACGTGCGCGTTCTGCGAAAAGCACCATTTGCATGCACATCTTGTGGTTTTGCAGAAAACTTCAATCTCGTCTACCAAAAGATGCATGTGCATGCTTAAAACGCGTTTTTCGCACGAATCCGTGCGCGGGTGCTAAAAAGAGCAGCATCGGCATGCTTAGCACGTCGTTTGGTAGAAATCCACGTGCGCGTTCTGTCAAAAGCACCATTTGCATGCACGTCTTGTGGTTTTGCAGAAAACTTCATCCGCGTCTACCAAAAGATGCATGTGCATGCTTAAAACGCGTTTTCGCACGAATCCGTGCGCGGGTGCTAAAAAGAGCAGCATCGGCATGCTTAGCACGTTGTTTGGTAGAAATCCACGTGCGCGTTCTGCGAAAAGCACCATTTGCATGCACATCTTGTGGTTTTGCAGAAAACTTCAATCTCGTCTACCAAAAGATGCATGTGCATGCTTAAAACGCGTTTTCGCACGAATCCGTGCGCGGGTGCTAAAAAGAGCAGCATCGGCATGCTTAGCACGTCGTTTGGTAGAAATCCACGTGCGCGTTCTGTCAAAAGCACCATTTGCATGCACGTCTTGTGGTTTTGCAGAAAACTTCATCCGCGTCTACCAAAAGATGCATGTGCATGCTTAAAACGCGTTTTCGCACGAAGCCGTGCGCGGGTGCTAAAAAGAGCAGCATCGGCATGCTTAGCACGTTGTTTGGTAGAAATCCACGTGCGCGTTCTGCGAAAAGCACCATTTGCATGCACATCTTGTGGTTTTGCAGAAAACTTCAATCTCGTCTACCAAAAGATGCATGTGCATGCTTAAAACGCGTTTTCGCACGAATCCGTGCGCGGGTGCTAAAAAGAGCAGCATCGGCATGCTTAGCACGTTGTTTTGTAGAAATCCACGTGCGCGTTCTGCGAAAAGCACCATTTGCATGCACATCTTGTGGTTTTGCAGAAAACTTCATCCGCGTCTACCAAAAGATGCATGTGCATCGCTTAAAACGCGTTTTCGCGCGAATCCGTGCGCGGGTGCTAAAAAGAGCAGCATCGGCATGCTTAGCACGTCGTTTGGTAGAAATCCACGTGCGCGTTCTGCCAAAAGGACCATTTGCATGCACATCTTGTGGTTTTGCAGAAAACTCCATCCGCGTCTACCAAAAGATGCATGTGCATGCTTAAAACGCGTTTTCGCACGAATCCGTGCGCGGGTGCTAAAAAGAGCAGCATCGGCATGCTTAGCACGTCGTTTGGTAGAAATCCACGTGCGCGTTCTGCCAAAAGGACCATTTGCATGCACATCTTGTGGTTTTGCAGAAAACTCCATCCGCGTCTACCAAAAGATGCATGTGCATGCTTAAAACGCGTTTTCGCACGAATCCGTGCGCGGGTGCTAAAAAGAGCAGCATCGGCATGCTTAGCACGTTGTTTGGTAGAAATCCACGTGCGCGTTCTGCGAAAAGCACCATTTGCATGCACATCTTGTGGTTTTGCAGAAAACTTCAATCTCGTCTACCAAAAGATGCATGTGCATGCTTAAAACGCGTTTTCGCACGAATGCGTGCGCGGGTGCTAAAAAGAGCAGCATCGGCATGCTTAGCACGTTGTTTGGTAGAAATCCACGTGCGCGTTCTGCGAAAAGCACCATTTGCATGCACATCTTGTGGTTTTGCAGAAAACTTCAATCTCGTCTACCAAAAGATGCATGTGCATGCTTAAAACGCGTTTTCGCACGAATCCGTGCGCGGGTGCTAAAAAGAGCAGCATCGGCATGCTTAGCACGTTGTTTGGTAGAAATCCACGTGCGCGTTCTGCGGAAAGCACCATTTGCATGCACATCTTGTGGTTTGGAGAAAACTTCAATCTCGTCTACCAAAAGATGCATGTGCATGCTTAAAACGCGTTTTCGCACAAATCGGTGCGCGGGTGCTAAAAAGAGCAGCATCGGCATGCTTAGCACGTCGTTTGGTAGAAATCCACGTGTGCGTTCTGCCAAGAGCACCATTTGCATGCACATCTTGTGGTTTTGTAGAAAACTTCATCCGCGTCTACCAAAAGATGCATGTGCATCGCTTAAAACGCGTTTTCGCACGAATCCGTGCGCGGGTGCTAAAAAGAGCAGCATCGGCATGCTTAGCACGTCGTTTGGTAGACATCCACGTGCGCGTTCTGCGAAAAGCACCATTTGCATGCACATCTTGTGGTTTTGCAGAAAACTTCATCCGCGTCTACCAAAAGATGCGATGTGCATGCTTAAAACGCGTTTTCGCACGAATCCGTGCGCGGGTGCTAAAAAGAGCAGCATCGGCATGCTTAGCACGTCGTTTGGTAGAAATCCACGTGCGCGTTCTGCCAAAAGGACCATTTGCATGCACATCTTGTGGTTTTGCAGAAAACTCCATCCGCGTCTACCAAAAGATGCATGTGCATGCTTAAAACGCGTTTTCGCACGAATCCGTGCGCGGGTGCTAAAAAGAGCAGCATCGGCATGCTTAGCACGTTGTTTGGTAGAAATCCACGTGCGCGTTCTGCGAAAAGCACCATTTGCATGCACATCTTGTGGTTTTGCAGAAAACTTCAATCTCGTCTACCAAAAGATGCATGTGCATGCTTAAAACGCGTTTTCGCACGAATGCGTGCGCGGGTGCTAAAAAGAGCAGCATCGGCATGCTTAGCACGTTGTTTGGTAGAAATCCACGTGCGCGTTCTGCGAAAAGCACCATTTGCATGCACATCTTGTGGTTTTGCAGAAAACTTCAATCTCGTCTACCAAAAGATGCATGTGCATGCTTAAAACGCGTTTTCGCACGAATCCGTGCGCGGGTGCTAAAAGAGCAGCATCGGCATGCTTAGCACGTTGTTTGGTAGAAATCCACGTGCGCGTTCTGCGGAAAGCACCATTTGCATGCACATCTTGTGGTTTGGAGAAAACTTCAATCTCATCTACCAAAAGATGCATGTGCATGCCTTAAAACGCGTTTTCGCACAAATCCGTGCGCGGGTGCTAAAAAGAGCAGCATCGGCATGCTTAGCACGTCGTTTGGTAGAAATCCACGTGTGCGTTCTGCCAAGAGCACCATTTGCATGCACATCTTGTGGTTTTGCAGAAAACTTCATCCGCGTCTACCAAAAGATGCATGTGCATGCTTAAAACGCGTTCTCGCACGAATCCGTGCGCGGGTGCTAAAAAGAGCAGCATCGGCATGCTTAGCACGTCGTTTGGTAGACATCCACGTGCGCGTTCTGCGAAAAGCACCATTTGCATGCACATCTTGTGGTTTTGCAGAAAACTTCAATCTCGTCTACCAAAAGATGCATGTGCATGCTTAAAACGCGTTTTCGCACGAATCCGTGCGCGGGTGCTAAAAAGAGCAGCATCGGCATGCTTAGCACGTTGTTTGGTAGAAATCCACGTGCGCGTTCTGCGAAAAGCACCATTTGCATGCACATCTTGTGGTTTTGCAGAAAACTTCAATCTCGTCTACCAAAAGATGCATGTGCATGCTTAAAACGCGTTTTCGCACGAATCCGTGCGCGGGTGCTAAAAAGAGCAGCATCGGCATGCTTAGCACGTCGTTTGGTAGAAATCCACGTGCGCGTTCTGCCAAAAGCACCATTTGCATGCACGTCTTGTGGTTTTGCAGAAAACTTCATCCGCGTCTACCAAAAGATGCATGTGCATGCTTAAAACGCGTTTTCGCACGAATCCGTGCGCGGGTGCTAAAAAGAGCAGCATCGGCATGCTTAGCACGTTGTTTGGTAGAAATCCACGTGCGCGTTCTGCGAAAAGCACCATTTGCATGCACATCTTGTGGTTTTGCAGAAAACTTCAATCTCGTCTACCAAAAGATGCATGTGCATGCTTAAAACGCGTTTCGCACAAATCCGTGCGCGGGTGCTAAAAAGAGCAGCATCGGCATGCTTAGCACGTCGTTTGGTAGAAATCCACGTGTGCGTTCTGCCAAGAGCACCATTTGCATGCACATCTTGTGGTTTTGCAGAAAACTTCATCCGCGTCTACCAAAAGATGCATGTGCATGCTTAAAACGCGTTTTCGCACGAATCCGTGCGCGCGGTGCTAAAAGAGCAGCATCGGCATGCTTAGCACGTCGTTTGGTAGACATCCACGTGCGCGTTCTGCGAAAAGCACCATTTGCATGCACATCTTGTGGTTTTGCAGAAAACTTCAATCTCGTCTACCAAAAGATGCATGTGCATGCTTAAAACGCGTTTTCGCACGAATCCGTGCGCGGGTGCTAAAAAGAGCAGCATCGGCATGCTTAGCACGTTGTTTGGTAGAAATCCACGTGCGCGTTCTGCGAAAAGCACCATTTGCATGCACATCTTGTGGTTTTGCAGAAAACTTCAATCTCGTCTACCAAAAGATGCATGTGCATGCTTAAAACGCGTTTTCGCACGAATCCGTGGGCGGGTGCTAAAAAGAGCAGCATCGGCATGCTTAGCACGTTGTTTGGTAGAAATCCACGTGTGCGTTCTGCGAAAAGCACCATTTGCATGCACATCTTGTGGTTTTGCAGAAAACTTCAATCTCGTCTACCAAAAGATGCATGTGCATGCTTAAAATGCGTTTTCGCACGAATCCGTGCGCGGGTGCTAAAAATAGCAGCATCGGCATGCTTAGCACGTTGTTTGGTAGAAATCCACGTGCGCGTTCTGCGAAAAGCACCATTTGCATGCACATCTTGTGGTTTTGCAGAAAACTTCAATCTCGTCTACCAAAAGATGCATGTGCATGCTTAAAACGCGTTTTCGCAGGAATCCGTGCGCGGGTGCTAAAAAGAGCAGCATCGGCATGCTTAGCACGTCGTTTGGTAGAAATCCACGTGCGCGTTCTGCCAAAAGTACCATTTGCATGCACGTCTTGTGGTTTTGCAGAAAACTTCATCCGCGTCTACCAAAAGATGAATGTGCATGCTTAAAACGCGTTTTCGCACGAATCCGTGCGCGGGTGCTAAAAAGAGCAGCATCGGCATGCTTAGCACGTTGTTTGGTAGAAATCCACGTGCGCGTTCTGCGAAAAGCACCATTTGCATGCACATCTTGTGGTTTTGCAGAAAACTTCAATCTCGTCTACCAAAATATGCATGTGCATGCTTAAAACGCGTTTTCGCACGAATCCGTGCGCGGGTGCTAAAAAGAGCAGCATCGGCATGCTTAGCACGTTGTTTGGTAGAAATCCACGTGCGCGTTCTGCGAAAAGCACCATTTGCATGCACATCTTGTGGTTTTGCAGAAAACTTCAATCTCGTCTACCAAAAGATGCATGTGCATGCTTAAAACGCGTTTTCGCACGAATCCGTGCGCGGGTGCTAAAAAGAGCAGCATCGGCATGCTTAGCACGTTGTTTTGTAGAAATCCACGTGCGCGTTCTGCGAAAAGCACCATTTGCATGCACATCTTGTGGTTTTGCAGAAAACTTCATCCGCGTCTACCAAAAGATGCATGTGCATGCTTAAAACGCGTTTTCGCACGAATCCGTGCGCGGGTGCTAAAAAGAGCAGCATCGGCATGCTTAGCACGTCGTTTGGTAGAAATCCACGTGCGCGTTCTGCCAAAAGGACCATTTGCATGCACATCTTGTGGTTTTGCAGAAAACTCCATCCGCGTCTACCAAAAGATGCATGTGCATGCTTAAAACGCGTTTTCGCACGAATCCGTGCGCGGGTGCTAAAAAGAGCAACATCGGCATGCTTAGCACGTTGTTTGGTAGAACTCCACGTGCGCGTTCTGCGAAAAGCACCATTTGCATGCACATCTTGTGGTTTTGCAGAAAACTTCAATCTCGTCTACCAAAAGATGCATGTGCATGCTTAAAACGCGTTTTCGCACGAATGCGTGCGCGGGTGCTAAAAAGAGCAGCGTCGGCATGCTTAGCACGTTGTTTGGTAGAAATCCACGTGCGCGTTCTGCGAAAAGCACCATTTGCATGCACATCTTGTGGTTTTGCAGAAAACTTCAATCTCGTCTACCAAAAGATGCATGTGCATGCTTAAAACGCGTTTTCGCGCGAATCCGTGCGCGGGTGCTAAAAAGAGCAGCATCGGCATGCTTAGCACGTTGTTTGGTAGAAATCCACGTGCGCGTTCTGCGGAAAGCACCATTTGCATGCACATCTTGTGGTTTTGCAGAAAACTTCAATCTCGTCTACCAAAAGATGCATGTGCGTGCTTAAAACGCGTTTTCGCACGAATCCGTGCGCGGGTGCTAAAAAGAGCAGCATCGGCATGCTTAGCACGTTGTTTTGTAGAAATCCACGTGCGCGTTCTGCGAAAAGCACCATTTGCATGCACATCTTGTGGTTTTGCAGAAAACTTCATCCGCGTCTACCAAAAGATGCATGTGCATGCTTAAAACGCGTTTTCGCACGAATCCGTGCGCGGGTGCTAAAAAGAGCAGCATCGGCATGCTTAGCACGTTGTTTGGTAGAAATCCACGTGCGCGTTCTGCGGAAAGCACCATTTGCATGCACATCTTGTGGTTTTGCAGAAAACTTCAATCTCGTCTACCAAAAGATGCATGTGCATGCTTAAAACGCGTTTTCGCACGAATCCGTGCGCGGGTGCTAAAAAGAGCAGCATCGGCATGCTTAGCACGTTGTTTTGTAGAAATCCACGTGCGCGTTCTGCGAAAAGCACCATTTGCATGCACATCTTGTGGTTTTGCAGAAAACTTCAATCTCGTCTACCAAAAGATGCATGTGCATGCTTAAAACGCGTTTTCGCACGAATGCGTGCGCGGGTGCTAAAAAGAGCAGCGTCGGCATGCTTAGCACGTTGTTTGGTAGAAATCCACGTGCGCGTTCTGCGAAAAGCACCATTTGCATGCACATCTTGTGGTTTTGCAGAAAACTTCAATCTCGTCTACCAAAAGATGCATATGCATGCTTAAAACGCGTTTTCGCGCGAATCCGTGCGCGGGTGCTAAAAAGAGCAGCATCGGCATGCTTAGCACGTTGTTTGGTAGAAATCCACGTGCGCGTTCTGCGGAAAGCACCATTTGCATGCACATCTTGTGGTTTGGAGAAAACTTCAATCTCATCTACCAAAAGATGCATGTGCATGCTTAAAACGCGTTTTCGCACAAATCCGTGCGCGGGTGCTAAAAAGAGCAGCATCGGCATGCTTAGCACGTCGTTTGGTAGAAATCCACGTGTGCGTTCTGCCAAGAGCACCATTTGCATGCACATCTTGTGGTTTTGCAGAAAACTTCATCCGCGTCTACCAAAAGATGCATGTGCATGCTTAAAACGCGTTTTCGCACGAATCCGTGCGCGGGTGCTAAAAAGAGCAGCATCGGCATGCTTAGCACGTCGTTTGGTAGACATCCACGTGCGCGTTCTGCGAAAAGCACCATTTGCATGCACATCTTGTGGTTTTGCAGAAAACTTCAATCTCGTCTACCAAAAGATGCATGTGCATGCTTAAAACGCGTTTTCGCACGAATCCGTGCGCGGGTGCTAAAAAGAGCAGCATCGGCATGCTTAGCACGTTGTTTGGTAGAAATCCACGTGCGCGTTCTGCGAAAAGCACCATTTGCATGCACATCTTGTGGTTTTGCAGAAAACTTCAATCTCGTCTACCAAAAGATGCATGTGCATGCTTAAAACGCGTTTTCGCACGAATCCGTGGGCGGGTGCTAAAAAGAGCAGCATCGGCATGCTTAGCACGTTGTTTGGTAGAAATCCACGTGGGCGTTCTGCGAAAAGCACCATTTGCATGCACATCTTGTGGTTTTGCAGAAAACTTCAATCTCGTCTACCAAAAGATGCATGTGCATGCTTAAAATGCGTTTTCGCACGAATCCGTGCGCGGGTGCTAAAAATAGCAGCATCGGCATGCTTAGCACGTTGTTTGGTAGAAATCCACGTGCGCGTTCTGCGAAAAGCACCATTTGCATGCACATCTTGTGGTTTTGCAGAAAACTTCAATCTCGTCTACCAAAAGATGCATGTGCATGCTTAAAACGCGTTTTCGCACGAATCCGTGCGCGGGTGCTAAAAAGAGCAGCATCGGCATGCTTAGCACGTCGTTTGGTAGAAATCCACGTGCGCGTTCTGTCAAAAGCACCATTTGCATGCACGTCTTGTGGTTTTGCAGAAAACTTCATCCGCGTCTACCAAAAGATGCATGTGCATGCTTAAAACGCGTTTTCGCACGAATCCGTGCGCGGGTGCTAAAAAGAGCAGCATCGGCATGCTTAGCACGTTGTTTGGTAGAAATCCACGTGCGCGTTCTGCGAAAAGCACCATTTGCATGCACATCTTGTGGTTTTGCAGAAAACTTCAATCTCGTCTACCAAAAGATGCATGTGCATGCTTAAAACGCGTTTTCGCACGAATCCGTGCGCGGGTGCTAAAAAGAGCAGCATCGGCATGCTTAGCACGTCGTTTGGTAGAAATCCACGTGCGCGTTCTGTCAAAAGCACCATTTGCATGCACGTCTTGTGGTTTTGCAGAAAACTTCATCCGCGTCTACCAAAAGATGCATGTGCATGCTTAAAACGCGTTTTCGCACGAAGCCGTGCGCGGGTGCTAAAAAGAGCAGCATCGGCATGCTTAGCACGTTGTTTGGTAGAAATCCACGTGCGCGTTCTGCGAAAAGCACCATTTGCATGCACATCTTGTGGTTTTGCAGAAAACTTCAATCTCGTCTACCAAAAGATGCATGTGCATGCTTAAAACGCGTTTTCGCACGAATCCGTGCGCGGGTGCTAAAAAGAGCAGCATCGGCATGCTTAGCACGTTGTTTTGTAGAAATCCACGTGCGCGTTCTGCGAAAAGCACCATTTGCATGCACATCTTGTGGTTTTGCAGAAAACTTCATCCGCGTCTACCAAAAGATGCATGTGCATGCTTAAAACGCGTTTTCGCGCGAATCCGTGCGCGGGTGCTAAAAAGAGCAGCATCGGCATGCTTAGCACGTCGTTTGGTAGAAATCCACGTGCGCGTTCTGCCAAAAGGACCATTTGCATGCACATCTTGTGGTTTTGCAGAAAACTCCATCCGCGTCTACCAAAAGATGCATGTGCATGCTTAAAACGCGTTTTCGCACGAATCCGTGCGCGGGTGCTAAAAAGAGCAGCATCGGCATGCTTAGCACGTCGTTTGGTAGAAATCCACGTGCGCGTTCTGCCAAAAGGACCATTTGCATGCACATCTTGTGGTTTTGCAGAAAACTCCATCCGCGTCTACCAAAAGATGCATGTGCATGCTTAAAACGCGTTTTCGCACGAATCCGTGCGCGGGTGCTAAAAAGAGCAGCATCGGCATGCTTAGCACGTTGTTTGGTAGAAATCCACGTGCGCGTTCTGCGAAAAGCACCATTTGCATGCACATCTTGTGGTTTTGCAGAAAACTTCAATCTCGTCTACCAAAAGATGCATGTGCATGCTTAAAACGCGTTTTCGCACGAATGCGTGCGCGGGTGCTAAAAAGAGCAGCATCGGCATGCTTAGCACGTTGTTTGGTAGAAATCCACGTGCGCGTTCTGCGAAAAGCACCATTTGCATGCACATCTTGTGGTTTTGCAGAAAACTTCAATCTCGTCTACCAAAAGATGCACGTGCATGCTTAAAACGCGTTTTCGCACGAATCCGTGCGCGGGTGCTAAAAAGAGCAGCATCGGCATGCTTAGCACGTTGTTTGGTAGAAATCCACGTGCGCGTTCTGCGGAAAGCACCATTTGCATGCACATCTTGTGGTTTGGAGAAAACTTCAATCTCGTCTACCAAAAGATGCATGTGCATGCTTAAAACGCGTTTTCGCACAAATCGGTGCGCGGGTGCTAAAAAGAGCAGCATCGGCATGCTTAGCACGTCGTTTGGTAGAAATCCACGTGTGCGTTCTGCCAAGAGCACCATTTGCATGCACATCTTGTGGTTTTGTAGAAAACTTCATCCGCGTCTACCAAAAGATGCATGTGCATGCTTAAAACGCGTTTTCGCACGAATCCGTGCGCGGGTGCTAAAAAGAGCAGCATCGGCATGCTTAGCACGTCGTTTGGTAGACATCCACGTGCGCGTTCTGCGAAAAGCACCATTTGCATGCACATCTTGTGGTTTTGCAGAAAACTTCATCCGCGTCTACCAAAAGATGCATGTGCATGCTTAAAACGCGTTTTCGCACGAATCCGTGCGCGGGTGCTAAAAAGAGCAGCATCGGCATGCTTAGCACGTCGTTTGGTAGAAATCCACGTGCGCGTTCTGCCAAAAGGACCATTTGCATGCACATCTTGTGGTTTTGCAGAAAACTCCATCCGCGTCTACCAAAAGATGCATGTGCATGCTTAAAACGCGTTTTCGCACGAATCCGTGCGCGGGTGCTAAAAAGAGCAGCATCGGCATGCTTAGCACGTTGTTTGGTAGAAATCCACGTGCGCGTTCTGCGAAAAGCACCATTTGCATGCACATCTTGTGGTTTTGCAGAAAACTTCAATCTCGTCTACCAAAAGATGCATGTGCATGCTTAAAACGCGTTTTCGCACGAATGCGTGCGCGGGTGCTAAAAAGAGCAGCATCGGCATGCTTAGCACGTTGTTTGGTAGAAATCCACGTGCGCGTTCTGCGAAAAGCACCATTTGCATGCACATCTTGTGGTTTTGCAGAAAACTTCAATCTCGTCTACCAAAAGATGCATGTGCATGCTTAAAACGCGTTTTCGCACGAATCCGTGCGCGGGTGCTAAAAAGAGCAGCATCGGCATGCTTAGCACGTTGTTTGGTAGAAATCCACGTGCGCGTTCTGCGGAAAGCACCATTTGCATGCACATCTTGTGGTTTGGAGAAAACTTCAATCTCATCTACCAAAAGATGCATGTGCATGCTTAAAACGCGTTTTCGCACAAATCCGTGCGCGGGTGCTAAAAAGAGCAGCATCGGCATGCTTAGCACGTCGTTTGGTAGAAATCCACGTGTGCGTTCTGCCAAGAGCACCATTTGCATGCACATCTTGTGGTTTTGCAGAAAACTTCATCCGCGTCTACCAAAAGATGCATGTGCATGCTTAAAACGCGTTCTCGCACGAATCCGTGCGCGGGTGCTAAAAAGAGCAGCATCGGCATGCTTAGCACGTCGTTTGGTAGACATCCACGTGCGCGTTCTGCGAAAAGCACCATTTGCATGCACATCTTGTGGTTTTGCAGAAAACTTCAATCTCGTCTACCAAAAGATGCATGTGCATGCTTAAAACGCGTTTTCGCACGAATCCGTGCGCGGGTGCTAAAAAGAGCAGCATCGGCATGCTTAGCACGTTGTTTGGTAGAAATCCACGTGCGCGTTCTGCGAAAAGCACCATTTGCATGCACATCTTGTGGTTTTGCAGAAAACTTCAATCTCGTCTACCAAAAGATGCATGTGCATGCTTAAAACGCGTTTTCGCACGAATCCGTGGGCGGGTGCTAAAAAGAGCAGCATCGGCATGCTTAGCACGTTGTTTGGTAGAAATCCACGTGGGCGTTCTGCGAAAAGCACCATTTGCATGCACATCTTGTGGTTTTGCAGAAAACTTCAATCTCGTCTACCAAAAGATGCATGTGCATGCTTAAAATGCGTTTTCGCACGAATCCGTGCGCGGGTGCTAAAAATAGCAGCATCGGCATGCTTAGCACGTTGTTTGGTAGAAATCCACGTGCGCGTACTGCGAAAAGCACCATTTGCATGCACATCTTGTGGTTTTGCAGAAAACTTCAATCTCGTCTACCAAAAGATGCATGTGCATGCTTAAAACGCGTTTTCGCACGAATCCGTGCGCGGGTGCTAAAAAGAGCAGCATCGGCATGCTTAGCACGTCGTTTGGTAGAAATCCACGTGCGCGTTCTGTCAAAAGCACCATTTGCATGCACGTCTTGTGGTTTTGCAGAAAACTTCATCCGCGTCTACCAAAAGATGCATGTGCATGCTTAAAACGCGTTTTCGCACGAAGCCGTGCGCGGGTGCTAAAAAGAGCAGCATCGGCATGCTTAGCACGTTGTTTGGTAGAAATCCACGTGCGCGTTCTGCGAAAAGCACCATTTGCATGCACATCTTGTGGTTTTGCAGAAAACTTCAATCTCGTCTACCAAAAGATGCATGTGCATGCTTAAAACGCGTTTTCGCACGAATCCGTGCGCGGGTGCTAAAAAGAGCAGCATCGGCATGCTTAGCACGTTGTTTTGTAGAAATCCACGTGCGCGTTCTGCGAAAAGCACCATTTGCATGCACATCTTGTGGTTTTGCAGAAAACTTCATCCGCGTCTACCAAAAGATGCATGTGCATGCTTAAAACGCGTTTTCGCACGAATCCGTGCGCGGGTGCTAAAAAGAGCAGCATCGGCATGCTTAGCACGTCGTTTGGTAGAAATCCACGTGCGCGTTCTGCCAAAAGGACCATTTGCATGCACATCTTGTGGTTTTGCAGAAAACTCCATCCGCGTCTACCAAAAGATGCATGTGCATGCTTAAAACGCGTTTTCGCACGAATCCGTGCGCGGGTGCTAAAAAGAGCAGCATCGGCATGCTTAGCACGTCGTTTGGTAGAAATCCACGTGCGCGTTCTGCCAAAAGGACCATTTGCATGCACATCTTGTGGTTTTGCAGAAAACTCCATCCGCGTCTACCAAAAGATGCATGTGCATGCTTAAAACGCGTTTTCGCACGAATCCGTGCGCGGGTGCTAAAAAGAGCAGCATCGGCATGCTTAGCACGTTGTTTGGTAGAAATCCACGTGCGCGTGCTGCGAAAAGCACCATTTGCATGCACATCTTGTGGTTTTGCAGAAAACTTCAATCTCGTCTACCAAAAGATGCATGTGCATGCTTAAAACGCGTTTTCGCACGAATCCGTGCGCGGGTGCTAAAAAGAGCAGCATCGGCATGCTTAGCACGTTGTTTGGTAGAAATCCACGTGCGCGTTCTGCGAAAAGCACCATTTGCATGCACATCTTGTGGTTTTGCAGAAAACTTCAATCTCGTCTACCAAAAGATGCATGTGCATGCTTAAAACGCGTTTTCGCACGAATCCGTGCGCGGGTGCTAAAAAGAGCAGCATCGGCATGCTTAGCACGTTGTTTTGTAGAAATCCACGTGCGCGTTCTGCGAAAAGCACCATTTGCATGCACATCTTGTGGTTTTGCAGAAAACTTCATCCGCGTCTACCAAAAGATGCATGTGCATGCTTAAAACGCGTTTTCGCACGAATCCGTGCGCGGGTGCTAAAAAGAGCAGCATCGGCATGCTTAGCACGTCGTTTGGTAGAAATCCACGTGCGCGTTCTGCCAAAAGGACCATTTGCATGCACATCTTGTGGTTTTGCAGAAAACCATCCGCGTCTACCAAAAGATGCATGTGCATGCTTAAAACGCGTTTTCGCACGAATCCGTGCGCGTGTGCTAAAAAGAGCAGCATCGGCATGCTTAGCACGTCGTTTGGTAGAAATCCACGTGCGCGTTCTGCCAAAAGGACCATTTGCATGCACATCTTGTGGTTTTGCAGAAAACTTCAATCTCGTCTACCAAAAGATGCATGTGCATGCTTAAAACGCGTTTTCGCACGAATGCGTGCGCGGGTGCTAAAAAGAGCAGCATCGGCATGCTTAGCACGTTGTTTGGTAGAAATCCACGTGCGCGTGCTGCGAAAAGCACCATTTGCATGCACATCTTGTGGTTTTGCAGAAAACTTCAATCTCGTCTACCAAAAGATGCATGTGCATGCTTAAAACGCGTTTTCGCACGAATCCGTGCGCGGGTGCTAAAAAGAGCAGCATCGGCATGCTTAGCACGTTGTTTGGTAGAAATCCACGTGCGCGTTCTGCGGAAAGCACCATTTGCATGCACATCTTGTGGTTTGGAGAAAACTTCAATCTCGTCTACCAAAAGATGCATGTGCATGCTTAAAACGCGTTTTCGCACAAATCCGTGCGCGGGTGCTAAAAAGAGCAGCATCGGCATGCTTAGCACGTCGTTTGGTAGAAATCCACGTGTGCGTTCTGCCAAGAGCACCATTTGCATGCACATCTTGTGGTTTTGCAGAAAACTTCATCCGCGTCTACCAAAAGATGCATGTGCATGCTTAAAACGCGTTTTCGCACGAATCCGTGCGCGGGTGCTAAAAAGAGCAGCATCGGCATGCTTAGCACGTCGTTTGGTAGACATCCACGTGCGCGTTCTGCGAAAAGCACCATTTGCATGCACATCTTGTGGTTTTGCAGAAAACTTCAATCTCGTCTACCAAAAGATGCATGTGCATGCTTAAAACGCGTTTTCCCACGAATCCGTGCGCGGGTGCTAAAAAGAGCAGCATCGGCATGCTTAGCACGTTGTTTGGTAGAAATCCACGTGCGCGTTCTGCGAAAAGCACCATTTGCATGCACATCTTGTGGTTTTGCAGAAAACTTCAATCTCGTCTACCAAAAGATGCATGTGCATGCTTAAAACGCGTTTTCGCACGAATCCGTGCGCGGGTGCTAAAAAGAGCAGCATCGGCATGCTTAGCACGTCGTTTGGTAGAAATCCACGTGCGCGTTCTGCCAAAAGGACCATTTGCATGCACATCTTGTGGTTTTGCAGAAAACTCCATCCGCGTCTACCAAAAGATGCATGTGCATGCTTAAAACGCGTTTTCGCACGAATCCGTGCGCGGGTGCTAAAAAGAGCAGCATCGGCATGCTTAGCACGTTGTTTGGTAGAAATCCACGTGCGCGTTCTGCGAAAAGCACCATTTGCATGCACATCTTGTGGTTTTGCAGAAAACTTCAATCTCGTCTACCAAAAGATGCATGTGCATGCTTAAAACGCGTTTTCGCACGAATGCGTGCGCGGGTGCTAAAAAGAGCAGCATCGGCATGCTTAGCACGTTGTTTGGTAGAAATCCACGTGCGCGTGCTGCGAAAAGCACCATTTGCATGCACATCTTGTGGTTTTGCAGAAAACTTCAATCTCGTCTACCAAAAGATGCATGTGCATGCTTAAAACGCGTTTTCGCACGAATCCGTGCGCGGGTGCTAAAAAGAGCAGCATCGGCATGCTTAGCACTTTGTTTGGTAGAAATCCACGTGCGCGTTCTGCGGAAAGCACCATTTGCATGCACATCTTGTGGTTTGGAGAAAACTTCAATCTCGTCTACCAAAAGATGCATGTGCATGCTTAAAACGCGTTTTCGCACAAATCCGTGCGCGGGTGCTAAAAAGAGCAGCATCGGCATGCTTAGCACGTCGTTTGGTAGAAATCCACGTGTGCGTTCTGCCAAGAGCACCATTTGCATGCACATCTTGTGGTTTTGCAGAAAACTTCATCCGCGTCTACCAAAAGATGCATGTGCATGGTTAAAACGCGTTTTCGCACGAATCCGTGCGCGGGTGCTAAAAAGAGCAGCATCGGCATGCTTAGCACGTCGTTTGGTAGACATCCACGTGCGCGTTCTGCGAAAAGCACCATTTGCATGCACATCTTGTGGTTTTGCAGAAAACTTCAATCTCGTCTACCAAAAGATGCATGTGCATGCTTAAAACGCGTTTTCGCACGAATCCGTGCGCGGGTGCTAAAAAGAGCAGCATCGGCATGCTTAGCACGTTGTTTGGTAGAAATCCACGTGCGCGTTCTGCGAAAAGCACCATTTGCATGCACATCTTGTGGTTTTGCAGAAAACTTCAATCTCGTCTACCAAAAGATGCATGTGCATGCTTAAAACGCGTTTTCGCACGAATCCGTGGGCGGGTGCTAAAAAGAGCAGCATCGGCGTGCTTAGCACGTTGTTTGGTAGAAATCCACGTGGGCGTTCTGCGAAAAGCACCATTTGCATGCACATCTTGTGGTTTTGCAGAAAACTTCAATCTCGTCTACCAAAAGATGCATGTGCATGCTTAAAATGCGTTTTCGCACGAATGCGTGCGCGGGTGCTAAAAATAGCAGCATCGGCATGCTTAGCACGTTGTTTGGTAGAAATCCACGTGCGCGTTCTGCGAAAAGCACCATTTGCATGCACATCTTGTGGTTTTGCAGAAAACTTCAATCTCGTCTACCAAAAGATGCATGTGCATGCTTAAAACGCGTTTTCGCACGAATCCGTGCGCGGGTGCTAAAAAGAGCAGCATCGGCATGCTTAGCACGTTGTTTGGTAGAAATCCACGTGCGCGTTCTGCGAAAAGCACCATTTGCATGCACATCTTGTGGTTTTGCAGAAAACTTCAATCTCGTCTACCAAAAGATGCATGTGCATGCTTAAAACGCGTTTTCGCACGAATCCGTGGGCGGGTGCTAAAAAGAGCAGCATCGGCATGCTTAGCACGTTGTTTGGTAGAAATCCACGTGGGCGTTCTGCGAAAAGCACCATTTGCATGCACATCTTGTGGTTTTGCAGAAAACTTCAATCTCGTCTACCAAAAGATGCATGTGCATGCTTAAAATGCGTTTTCGCACGAATCCGTGCGCGGGTGCTAAAAATAGCAGCATCGGCATGCTTAGCACGTTGTTTGGTAGAAATCCACGTGCGCGTTCTGCGAAAAGCACCATTTGCATGCACATCTTGTGGTTTTGCAGAAAACTTCAATCTCGTCTACCAAAAGATGCATGTGCATGCTTAAAACGCGTTTTCGCACGAATCCGTGCGCGGGTGCTAAAAAGAGCAGCATCGGCATGCTTAGCACGTCGTTTGGTAGAAATCCACGTGCGCGTTCTGTCAAAAGCACCATTTGCATGCACGTCTTGTGGTTTTGCAGAAAACTTCATCCGCGTCTACCAAAAGATGCATGTGCATGCTTAAAACGCGTTTTCGCACGAAGCCGTGCGCGGGTGCTAAAAAGAGCAGCATCGGCATGCTTAGCACGTTGTTTGGTAGAAATCCACGTGCGCGTTCTGCGAAAAGCACCATTTGCATGCACATCTTGTGGTTTTGCAGAAAACTTCAATCTCGTCTACCAAAAGATGCATGTGCATGCTTAAAACGCGTTTTCGCACGAATCCGTGCGCGGGTGCTAAAAAGAGCAGCATCGGCATGCTTAGCACGTCGTTTGGTAGAAATCCACGTGCGCGTTCTGCCAAAAGGACCATTTGCATGCACATCTTGTGGTTTTGCAGAAAACTCCATCCGCGTCTACCAAAAGATGCATGTGCATGCTTAAAACGCGTTTTCGCACGAATCCGTGCGCGGGTGCTAAAAAGAGCAGCATCGGCATGCTTAGCACGTTGTTTGGTAGAAATCCACGTGCGCGTTCTGCGAAAAGCACCATTTGCATGCACATCTTGTGGTTTTGCAGAAAACTTCAATCTCGTCTACCAAAAGATGCATGTGCATGCTTAAAACGCGTTTTCGCACGAATGCGTGCGCGGGTGCTAAAAAGAGCAGCATCGGCATGCTTAGCACGTTGTTTGGTAGAAATCCAAGTGCGCGTTCTGCGAAAAGCACCATTTGCATGCACATCTTGTGGTTTTGCAGAAAACTTCAATCTCGTCTACCAAAAGATGCATGTGCATGGTTAAAACGCGTTTTCGCACGAATCCGTGCGCGGGTGCTAAAAAGAGCAGCATCGGCATGCTTAGCATGTTGTTTGGTAGAAATCCACGTGCGCGTTCTGCGGAAAGCACCATTTGCATGCACATCTTGTGGTTTGGAGAAAACTTCAATCTCGTCTACCAAAAGATGCATGTGCATGCTTAAAACGCGTTTTCGCACAAATCCGTGCGCGGGTGCTAAAAAGAGCAGCATCGGCATGCTTAGCACGTCGTTTGGTAGAAATCCACGTGTGCGTTCTGCCAAGAGCACCATTTGCATGCACATCTTGTGGTTTTGCAGAAAACTTCATCCGCGTCTACCAAAAGATGCATGTGCATGCTTAAAACGCGTTTTCGCACGAATCCGTGCGCGGGTGCTAAAAAGAGCAGCATCGGCATGCTTAGCACGTCGTTTGGTAGACATCCACGTGCGCGTTCTGCGAAAAGCACCATTTGCATGCACATCTTGTGGTTTTGCAGAAAACTTCAATCTCGTCTACCAAAAGATGCATGTGCATGCTTAAAACGCGTTTTCGCACGAATCCGTGCGCGGGTGCTAAAAAGAGCAGCATCGGCATGCTTAGCACGTTGTTTGGTAGAAATCCACGTGCGCGTTCTGCGAAAAGCACCATTTGCATGCACATCTTGTGGTTTTGCAGAAAACTTCAATCTCGTCTACCAAAAGATGCATGTGCATGCTTAAAACGCGTTTTCGCACGAATCCGTGGGCGGGTGCTAAAAAGAGCAGCATCGGCATGCTTAGCACGTTGTTTGGTAGAAATCCACGTGGGCGTTCTGCGAAAAGCACCATTTGCATGCACATCTTGTGGTTTTGCAGACAACTTCAATCTCGTCTACCAAAAGATGCATGTGCATGCTTAAAATGCGTTTTCGCACGAATGCGTGCGCGGGTGCTAAAAATAGCAGCATCGGCATGCTTAGCACGTTGTTTGGTAGAAATCCACGTGCGCGTTCTGCGAAAAGCACCATTTGCATGCACATCTTGTGGTTTTGCAGAAAACTTCAATCTCGTCTACCAAAAGATGCATGTGCATGCTTAAAACGCGTTTTCGCACGAATCCGTGCGCGGGTGCTAAAAAGAGCAGCATCGGCATGCTTAGCACGTCGTTTGGTAGAAATCCACGTGCGCGTTCTGTCAAAAGCACCATTTGCATGCACGTCTTGTGGTTTTGCAGAAAACTTCATCCGCGTCTACCAAAAGATGCATGTGCATGCTTAAAACGCGTTTTCGCATGAAGCCGTGCACGGGTGCTAAAAAGAGCAGCATCGGCATGCTTAGCACGTTGTTTGGTAGAAATCCACGTGCGCGTTCTGCGAAAAGCACCATTTGCATGCACATCTTGTGGTTTTGCAGAAAACTTCAATCTCGTCTACCAAAAGATGCATGTGCATGCTTAAAACGCGTTTTCGCACGAATCCGTGCGCGGGTGCTAAAAAGAGCAGCATCGGCATGCTTAGCACGTTGTTTGGTAGAAATCCACGTGCGCGTTCTGCGAAAAGCACCATTTGCATGCAAATCTTGTGGTTTTGCAGAAAACTTCAATCTCGTCTACCAAAAGATGCATGTGCATGCTTAAAACGCGTTTTCACACAAATCCGTGCGCGGGTGCTAAAAAGAGCAGCAACGGCATGCTTAGCACGTTGTTTGGTAGAAATCCACGTGGGCGTTCTGCGAAAAGCACCATTTGCATGCACATCTTGTGGTTTTGCAGAAAACTTCAATCTCGTCTACCAAAAGATGCATGTGCATGCTTAAAACGCGTTTTCGCACGAATCCGTGCGCGGGTGCTAAAGAGAGCAGCATCGGCATGTTTAGCACGTTGTTTGGTAGAAATCCATGTGCGCGTTCTGCGAAAAGCACCATTTGCATGCACATCTTGTGGTTTTGCAGAAAAGTTCAATCTCGTCTACCAAAAGATGCATGTGCATGCTTAAAACGCGTTTTCGCACGAATCCGTGCGCGGGTGCTAAAAAGAGCAGCATCGGCATGCTTAGCACGTTGTTTGGTAGAAATCCACGTGCGCGTTCTGCGAAAAGCACCATTTGCATGCACATCTTGTGGTTTTGCAGAAAACTTCAATCTCGTCTACCAAAAGATGCATGTGCATGCTTAAAACGCGTTTTCGCACGAATCCGTGCGCGGGTGCTAAAAAGAGCAGCATCGGCATGCTTAGCACGTTGTTTGGTAGAAATCCACGTGCGCGTTCTGCGAAAAGCACCATTTGCATGCACATCTTGTGGTTTTGCAGAAAACTTCAATCTCGTCTACCAAAAGATGCATGTGCATGCCTAAAACGCGTTTTCGCACGAATCCGTGCGCGGGTGCTAAAGAGAGCAGCATCGGCATGTTTAGCACGTTGTTTGGTAGAAATCCATGTGCGCGTTCTGCGAAAAGCACCATTTGCATGCACATCTTGTGGTTTTGCAGAAAACTTCAATCTCGTCTACCAAAAGATGCATGTGCATGCTTAAAACGCGTTTTCGCACAAATCCGTGCGCGGGTGCTAAAAAGAGCAGCAACGGCATGCTTAGCACGTTGTTTGGTAGAAATCCACGTGGGCGTTCTGCGAAAAGCACCATTTGCATGCACATCTTGTGGTTTTGCAGAAAACTTCAATCTCGTCTACCAAAAGATGCATGTGCATGCATAAAACGCGTTTTCGCACGAATCCGTGCGCGGGTGCTAAAGAGAGCAGCATCGGCATGTTTAGCACGTTGTTTGGTAGAAATCCATGTGCGCGTTCTGCGAAAAG
The DNA here is from genome assembly GCF_023375885.2 of Dermacentor andersoni. Taxonomy (NCBI): domain Eukaryota; kingdom Metazoa; phylum Arthropoda; class Arachnida; order Ixodida; family Ixodidae; genus Dermacentor; species Dermacentor andersoni. The sequence continues at coordinate 136,522 of NW_027314891.1, read as the reverse complement.
CACCATTTGCATGCACATCTTGTGGTTTTGCAGAAAACTTCAATCTCGTCTACCAAAAGATGCATGTGCATGCTTAAAACGCGTTTTCGCACAAATCCGTGCGCGGGTGCTAAAAAGAGCAGCACCGCCATGCTTAGCACGTTGTTTGGTAGAAATCCACGTGCGCGTTCTGCGAAAGGCACCATTTGCATGCACATCTTGTGGTTTTGCAGAAAACTTCAATCTCGTCTACCAAAAGATGCATGTGCATGCTTAAAACGCGTTTTCGCACAAATCCGTGCGCGGGTGCTAAAAAGAGCAGCAACGGCATGCTTAGCACGTTGTTTGGTAGAAATCCACGTGGGCGTTCTGCGAAAAGCACCATTTGCATGCACATCTTGTGGTTTTGCAGAAAACTTCAATCTCGTCTACCAAAAGATGCATGTGCATGCTTAAAACGCGTTTTCGCACGAATCCGTGCGCGGGTGCTAAAGAGAGCAGCATCGGCATGTTTAGCACGTTGTTTGGTAGAAATCCATGTGCGCGTTCTGCGAAAAGCACCATTTGCATGCACATCTTGTGGTTTTGCAGAAAACTTCAATCTCGTCTACCAAAAGATGCATGTGCATGCTTAAAGCGCGTTTTCGCACGAATCCGTGCGCGGGTGCTAAAAAGAGCAGCATCGGCATGCTTAGCACGTTGTTTGGTAGAAATCCACGTGCGCGTTCTGCGAAAAGCACCATTTGCATGCACATCTTGTGGTTTTGCAGAAAACTTCAATCTCGTCTACCAAAAGATGCATGTGCATGCTTAAAACGCGTTTTCGCACGAATCCGTGGGCGGGTGCTAAAAAGAGCAGCATCGGCATGCTTAGCATGTTGTTTGGTAGAAATCCACGTGAGCGTTCTGCGAAAAGCACCATTTGCATGCACATCTTGTGGTTTTGCAGAAAACTTCAATCTCGTCTACCAAAAGATGCATGTGCATGCTTAAAATGCGTTTTCGCACGAATCCGTGCGCGGGTGCTAAAAATAGCAGCATCGGCATGCTTAGCACGTTGTTTGGTAGAAATCCACGTGCGCGTTCTGCGAAAAGCACCATTTGCATGCACATCTTGTGGTTTTGCAGAAAACTTCAATCTCGTCTACCAAAAGATGCATGTGCATGCTTAAAACGCATTTTCGCATGAATCCGTGCGCGGGTGCTAAAAAGAGCAGCATCGGCATGCTTAGCACGTCGTTTGGTAGAAATCCACGTGCGCGTTCTGCCAAAAGCACCATTTGCATGCACGTCTTGTGGTTTTGCAGAAAACTTCTACGCGTCTACCAAAAGATGCATGTGCATGCTTAAAACGCGTTTTCGCACGAATCCGTGCGCGGGTGCTAAAAAGAGCAGCATCGGCATGCTTAGCACGTTGTTTGGTAGAAATCCACGTGCGCGTTCTGCGAAAAGCACCATTTGCATGCACATCTTGTGGTTTTGCAGAAAACTTCAATCTCGTCTACCAAAAGATGCATGTGCATGCTTAAAAAGCGTTTTCGCACGAATCCGTGCGCGGGTGCTAAAAAGAGCAGCATCGGCATGCTTAGCACGTTGTTTGGTAGAAATCCACGTGCGCGTTCTGCGAAAAGCACCATTTGCATGCACATCTTGTGGTTTTGCAGAAAACTTCAATCTCGTCTACCAAAAGATGCATGTGCATGCTTAAAACGCGTTTTCGCACGAATCCGTGCGCGGGTGCTAAAAGGAGCAGCATCGGCATGCTTAGCACGTTGTTTGGTAGAAATCCACGTGCGCGTTCTGCGAAAAGCACCATTTGCATGCACATCTTGTGGTTTTGCAGAAAACTTCAATCTCGTCTACCAAAAGATGCATGTGCATGCTTAAAACGCGTTTTCGCACAAATCCGTGCGCGGGTGCTAAAAAGAGCAGCAACGGCATGCTTAGCACGTTGTTTGGTAGAAATCCACGTGGGCGTTCTGCGAAAAGCACCATTTGCATGCACATCTTGTGGTTTTGCAGAAAACTTCAATCTCGTCTACCAAAAGATGCATGTGCATGCTTAAAACGCGTTTTCGCACGAATCCGTGCGCGGGTGCTAAAGAGAGCAGCATCAGCATGTTTAGCACGTTGTTTGGTAGAAATCCATGTGCGCGTTCTGCGAAAAGCACCATTTGCATGCACATCTTGTGGTTTTGCAGAAAACTTCAATCTCGTCTACCAAAAGATGCATGTGCATGCTTAAAACGCGTTTTCGCACGAATCCGTGCGCGGGTGCTAAAAAGAGCAGCATCGGCATGCTTAGCACGTTGTTTGGTAGAAATCCACGTGCGCGTTCTGCGAAAAGCACCATTTGCATGCAGATCTTGTGGTTTTGCAGAAAACTTCAATCTCGTCTACCAAAAGATGCATGTGCATGCTTAAAACGCGTTTTCGCGCGAATCCGTGCGCGGGTGCTAAAAAGAGCAGCGTCGGCATGCTTAGCACGTTGTTTGGTAGAAATCCACGTGCGCGTTCTGCGAAAAGCACCATTTGCATGCACATATTGTGGTTTCGCAGAAAACTTCTATCTCGTCTACCAAAAGATGCATGTGCATGCTTAAAACGCGTTTTCGCACGAATCCGTGCGCGGGTGCTAAAAAGAGCAGCATCGGCATGCTTAGCACGTTGTTTGGTAGAAATCCACGTGCGCGTTCTGCGAAAAGCACCATTTGCATGCACATCTTGTGGTTTTGCAGAAAACTTCAATCTCGTCTACCAAAAGATGCATGTGCATGCTTAAAACGCGTTTTCGCACAAATCCGTGCGCGGGTGCTAAAAAGAGCAGCAACGGCATGCTTAGCACGTTGTTTGGTAGAAATCCACGTGGGCGTTCTGCGAAAAGCACCATTTGCATGCACATCTTGTGGTTTTGCAGAAAACTTCAATCTCGTCTACCAAAAGATGCATGTGCATGCTTAAAACGCGTTTTCGCACGAATCCGTGCGCGGGTGCTAAAGAGAGCAGCATCGGCATGTTTAGCACGTTGTTTGGTAGAAATCCACGTGCGTGTTCTGCGAAAAGCACCATTTGCATGCACATCTTGTGGTTTTGCAGAAAACTTCAATCTCGTCTACCAAAAGATGCATGTGGATGCTTAAAACGCGTTTTCGCACGAATCCGTGGGCGGGTGCTAAAAAGAGCAGCATCGGCATGCTTAGCACGTTGTTTGGTAGAAATCCACGTGCGCGTTCTGCGAAAAGCACCATTTGCATGCACATCTTGTGGTTTTGCAGAAAACTTCAATCTCGTCTACCAAAAGATGCATGTGCATGCTTAAAACGCGTTTTCGCACAAATCCGTGCGCGGGTGCTAAAAAGAGCAGCAACGGCATGCTTAGCACGTTGTTTGGTAGAAATCCACGTGGGCGTTCTGCGAAAAGCACCATTTGCATGCACATCTTGTGGTTTTGCAGAAAACTTCAATCTCGTCTACCAAAAGATGCATGTGCATGCTTAAAACGCGTTTTCGCACGAATCCGTGCGCGGGTGCTAAAAAGAGCAGCATCGGCATGCTTAGCACGTTGTTTGGTAGAAATCCACGTGCGCGTTCTGCGAAAAGCACCATTTGCATGCACATCTTGTGGTTTTGCAGAAAACTTCAATCTCGTCTACCAAAAGATGCATGTGCATGCTTAAAACGCGTTTTCGCACAAATCCGTGCGCGGGTGCTAAAAAGAGCAGCAACGGCATGCTTAGCACGTTGTTTGGTAGAAATCCACGTGGGCGTTCTGCGAAAAGCACCATTTGCATGCACATCTTGTGGTTTTGCAGAAAACTTCAATCTCGTCTACCAAAAGATGCATGTGCATGCTTAAAACGCGTTTTCGCACGAATCCGTGCGCGGGTGCTAAAGAGAGCAGCATCGGCATGTTTAGCACGTTGTTTGGTAGAAATCCACGTGCGTGTTCTGCGAAAAGCACCATTTGCATGCACATCTTGTGGTTTTGCAGAAAACTTCAATCTCGTCTACCAAAAGATGCATGTGGATGCTTAAAACGCGTTTTCGCACGAATCCGTGGGCGGGTGCTAAAAAGAGCAGCATCGGCATGCTTAGCACGTTGTTTGGTAGAAATCCACGTGCGCGTTCTGCGAAAAGCACCATTTGCATGCACATCTTGTGGTTTTGCAGAAAACTTCAATCTCGTCTACCAAAAGATGCATGTGCATGCTTAAAAAGCGTTTTCGCACGAATCCGTGCGCGGGTGCTAAAAAGAGCAGCATCGGCATGCTTAGCACGTTGTTTGGTAGAAATCCACGTGCGCGTTCTGCGAAAAGCACCATTTGCATGCACATCTTGTGGTTTTGCAGAAAACTTCAATCTCGTCTACCAAAAGATGCATGTGCATGCTTAAAACGCGTTTTCGCACGAATCCGTGCGCGGGTGCTAAAAAGAGCAGCATCGGCATGCTTAGCACGTTGTTTGGTAGAAATCCACGTGCGCGTTCTGCGAAAAGCACCATTTGCATGCACATCTTGTGGTTTTGCAGAAAACTTCAATCTCGTCTACCAAAAGATGCATGTGCATGCTTAAAACGCGTTTTCGCACAAATCCGTGCGCGGGTGCTAAAAAGAGCAGCAACGGCATGCTTAGCACGTTGTTTGGTAGAAATCCACGTGGGCGTTCTGCGAAAAGCACCATTTGCATGCACATCTTGTGGTTTTGCAGAAAACTTCAATCTCGTCTACCAAAAGATGCATGTGCATGCTTAAAACGCGTTTTCGCACGAATCCGTGCGCGGGTGCTAAAGAGAGCAGCATCAGCATGTTTAGCACGTTGTTTGGTAGAAATCCATGTGCGCGTTCTGCGAAAAGCACCATTTGCATGCACATCTTGTGGTTTTGCAGAAAACTTCAATCTCGTCTACCAAAAGATGCATGTGCATGCTTAAAACGCGTTTTCGCACGAATCCGTGCGCGGGTGCTAAAAAGAGCAGCATCGGCATGCTTAGCACGTTGTTTGGTAGAAATCCACGTGCGCGTTCTGCGAAAAGCACCATTTGCATGCAGATCTTGTGGTTTTGCAGAAAACTTCAATCTCGTCTACCAAAAGATGCATGTGCATGCTTAAAACGCGTTTTCGCGCGAATCCGTGCGCGGGTGCTAAAAAGAGCAGCGTCGGCATGCTTAGCACGTTGTTTGGTAGAAATCCACGTGCGCGTTCTGCGAAAAGCACCATTTGCATGCACATATTGTGGTTTCGCAGAAAACTTCTATCTCGTCTACCAAAAGATGCATGTGCATGCTTAAAACGCGTTTTCGCACGAATCCGTGCGCGGGTGCTAAAAAGAGCAGCATCGGCATGCTTAGCACGTTGTTTGGTAGAAATCCACGTGCGCGTTCTGCGAAAAGCACCATTTGCATGCACATCTTGTGGTTTTGCAGAAAACTTCAATCTCGTCTACCAAAAGATGCATGTGCATGCTTAAAACGCGTTTTCGCACAAATCCGTGCGCGGGTGCTAAAAAGAGCAGCAACGGCATGCTTAGCACGTTGTTTGGTAGAAATCCACGTGGGCGTTCTGCGAAAAGCACCATTTGCATGCACATCTTGTGGTTTTGCAGAAAACTTCAATCTCGTCTACCAAAAGATGCATGTGCATGCTTAAAACGCGTTTTCGCACGAATCCGTGCGCGGGTGCTAAAGAGAGCAGCATCGGCATGTTTAGCACGTTGTTTGGTAGAAATCCACGTGCGTGTTCTGCGAAAAGCACCATTTGCATGCACATCTTGTGGTTTTGCAGAAAACTTCAATCTCGTCTACCAAAAGATGCATGTGGATGCTTAAAACGCGTTTTCGCACGAATCCGTGGGCGGGTGCTAAAAAGAGCAGCATCGGCATGCTTAGCACGTTGTTTGGTAGAAATCCACGTGGGCGTTCTGCGAAAAGCACCATTTGCATGCACATCTTGTGGTTTTGCAGAAAACTTCAATCTCGTCTACCAAAAGATGCATGTGCATGCTTAAAATGCGTTTTCGCACGAATCCGTGCGCGGGTGCTAAAAATAGCAGCATCGGCATGCTTAGCACGTTGTTTGGTAGAAATCCACGTGCGCGTTCTGCGAAAAGCACCATTTGCATGCACATCTTGTGGTTTTGCAGAAAACTTCAATCTCGTCTACCAAAAGATGCATGTGCATGCTTAAAACGCGTTTTCGCACAAATCCGTGCGCGGGTGCTAAAAAGAGCAGCAACGGCATGCTTAGCACGTTGTTTGGTAGAAATCCACGTGGGCGTTCTGCGAAAAGCACCATTTGCATGCACATCTTGTGGTTTTGCAGAAAACTTCAATCTCGTCTACCAAAAGATGCATGTGCATGCTTAAAACGCGTTTTCGCACAAATCCGTGCGCGGGTGCTAAAAAGAGCAGCAACGGCATGCTTAGCACGTTGTTTGGTAGAAATCCACGTGGGCGTTCTGCGAAAAGCACCATTTGCATGCACATCTTGTGGTTTTGCAGAAAACTTCAATCTCGTCTACCAAAAGATGCATGTGCATGCTTAAAACGCGTTTTCGCACGAATCCGTGCGCGGGTGCTAAAGAGAGCAGCATCGGCATGTTTAGCACGTTGTTTGGTAGAAATCCACGTGCGTGTTCTGCGAAAAGCACCATTTGCATGCACATCTTGTGGTTTTGCAGAAAACTTCAATCTCGTCTACCAAAAGATGCATGTGGATGCTTAAAACGCGTTTTCGCACGAATCCGTGGGCGGGTGCTAAAAAGAGCAGCATCGGCATGCTTAGCACGTTGTTTGGTAGAAATCCACGTGCGCGTTCTGCGAAAAGCACCATTTGCATGCACATCTTGTGGTTTTGCAGAAAACTTCAATCTCGTCTACCAAAAGATGCATGTGCATGCTTAAAACGCGTTTTCGCACAAATCCGTGCGCGGGTGCTAAAAAGAGCAGCAACGGCATGCTTAGCACGTTGTTTGGTAGAAATCCACGTGGGCGTTCTGCGAAAAGCACCATTTGCATGCACATCTTGTGGTTTTGCAGAAAACTTCAATCTCGTCTACCAAAAGATGCATGTGCATGCTTAAAACGCGTTTTCGCACGAATCCGTGCGCGGGTGCTAAAAAGAGCAGCATCGGCATGCTTAGCACGTTGTTTGGTAGAAATCCACGTGCGCGTTCTGCGAAAAGCACCATTTGCATGCACATCTTGTGGTTTTGCAGAAAACTTCAATCTCGTCTACCAAAAGATGCATGTGCATGCTTAAAACGCGTTTTCGCACAAATCCGTGCGCGGGTGCTAAAAAGAGCAGCAACGGCATGCTTAGCACGTTGTTTGGTAGAAATCCACGTGGGCGTTCTGCGAAAAGCACCATTTGCATGCACATCTTGTGGTTTTGCAGAAAACTTCAATCTCGTCTACCAAAAGATGCATGTGCATGCTTAAAACGCGTTTTCGCACGAATCCGTGCGCGGGTGCTAAAGAGAGCAGCATCGGCATGTTTAGCACGTTGTTTGGTAGAAATCCACGTGCGTGTTCTGCGAAAAGCACCATTTGCATGCACATCTTGTGGTTTTGCAGAAAACTTCAATCTCGTCTACCAAAAGATGCATGTGGATGCTTAAAACGCGTTTTCGCACGAATCCGTGGGCGGGTGCTAAAAAGAGCAGCATCGGCATGCTTAGCACGTTGTTTGGTAGAAATCCACGTGCGCGTTCTGCGAAAAGCACCATTTGCATGCACATCTTGTGGTTTTGCAGAAAACTTCAATCTCGTCTACCAAAAGATGCATGTGCATGCTTAAAAAGCGTTTTCGCACGAATCCGTGCGCGGGTGCTAAAAAGAGCAGCATCGGCATGCTTAGCACGTTGTTTGGTAGAAATCCACGTGCGCGTTCTGCGAAAAGCACCATTTGCATGCACATCTTGTGGTTTTGCAGAAAACTTCAATCTCGTCTACCAAAAGATGCATGTGCATGCTTAAAACGCGTTTTCGCACGAATCCGTGCGCGGGTGCTAAAAAGAGCAGCATCGGCATGCTTAGCACGTTGTTTGGTAGAAATCCACGTGCGCGTTCTGCGAAAAGCACCATTTGCATGCACATCTTGTGGTTTTGCAGAAAACTTCAATCTCGTCTACCAAAAGATGCATGTGCATGCTTAAAACGCGTTTTCGCACAAATCCGTGCGCGGGTGCTAAAAAGAGCAGCAACGGCATGCTTAGCACGTTGTTTGGTAGAAATCCACGTGGGCGTTCTGCGAAAAGCACCATTTGCATGCACATCTTGTGGTTTTGCAGAAAACTTCAATCTCGTCTACCAAAAGATGCATGTGCATGCTTAAAACGCGTTTTCGCACGAATCCGTGCGCGGGTGCTAAAGAGAGCAGCATCAGCATGTTTAGCACGTTGTTTGGTAGAAATCCATGTGCGCGTTCTGCGAAAAGCACCATTTGCATGCACATCTTGTGGTTTTGCAGAAAACTTCAATCTCGTCTACCAAAAGATGCATGTGCATGCTTAAAACGCGTTTTCGCACGAATCCGTGCGCGGGTGCTAAAAAGAGCAGCATCGGCATGCTTAGCACGTTGTTTGGTAGAAATCCACGTGCGCGTTCTGCGAAAAGCACCATTTGCATGCAGATCTTGTGGTTTTGCAGAAAACTTCAATCTCGTCTACCAAAAGATGCATGTGCATGCTTAAAACGCGTTTTCGCGCGAATCCGTGCGCGGGTGCTAAAAAGAGCAGCGTCGGCATGCTTAGCACGTTGTTTGGTAGAAATCCACGTGCGCGTTCTGCGAAAAGCACCATTTGCATGCACATATTGTGGTTTCGCAGAAAACTTCTATCTCGTCTACCAAAAGATGCATGTGCATGCTTAAAACGCGTTTTCGCACGAATCCGTGCGCGGGTGCTAAAAAGAGCAGCATCGGCATGCTTAGCACGTTGTTTGGTAGAAATCCACGTGCGCGTTCTGCGAAAAGCACCATTTGCATGCACATCTTGTGGTTTTGCAGAAAACTTCAATCTCGTCTACCAAAAGATGCATGTGCATGCTTAAAACGCGTTTTCGCACAAATCCGTGCGCGGGTGCTAAAAAGAGCAGCAACGGCATGCTTAGCACGTTGTTTGGTAGAAATCCACGTGGGCGTTCTGCGAAAAGCACCATTTGCATGCACATCTTGTGGTTTTGCAGAAAACTTCAATCTCGTCTACCAAAAGATGCATGTGCATGCTTAAAACGCGTTTTCGCACGAATCCGTGCGCGGGTGCTAAAGAGAGCAGCATCGGCATGTTTAGCACGTTGTTTGGTAGAAATCCACGTGCGTGTTCTGCGAAAAGCACCATTTGCATGCACATCTTGTGGTTTTGCAGAAAACTTCAATCTCGTCTACCAAAAGATGCATGTGGATGCTTAAAACGCGTTTTCGCACGAATCCGTGGGCGGGTGCTAAAAAGAGCAGCATCGGCATGCTTAGCACGTTGTTTGGTAGAAATCCACGTGGGCGTTCTGCGAAAAGCACCATTTGCATGCACATCTTGTGGTTTTGCAGAAAACTTCAATCTCGTCTACCAAAAGATGCATGTGCATGCTTAAAATGCGTTTTCGCACGAATCCGTGCGCGGGTGCTAAAAATAGCAGCATCGGCATGCTTAGCACGTTGTTTGGTAGAAATCCACGTGCGCGTTCTGCGAAAAGCACCATTTGCATGCACATCTTGTGGTTTTGCAGAAAACTTCAATCTCGTCTACCAAAAGATGCATGTGCATGCTTAAAACGCGTTTTCGCACAAATCCGTGCGCGGGTGCTAAAAAGAGCAGCAACGGCATGCTTAGCACGTTGTTTGGTAGAAATCCACGTGGGCGTTCTGCGAAAAGCACCATTTGCATGCACATCTTGTGGTTTTGCAGAAAACTTCAATCTCGTCTACCAAAAGATGCATGTGCATGCTTAAAACGCGTTTTCGCACGAATCCGTGCGCGGGTGCTAAAGAGAGCAGCATCGGCATGTTTAGCACGTTGTTTGGTAGAAATCCATGTGCGCGTTATGCGAAAAGCGCCATTTGCATGCACATCTTGTGGTTTTGCAGAAAACTTCAATCTCGTCTACCAAAAGATGCGTGTGCATGCTTAAAACGCGTTTTCGCGCGAATCCGTGCGCGGGTGCTAAAAAGAGCAGCATCGGCATGCTTAGCACGTTGTTTGGTATAAATCCACGTGCGCGTTCTGCGAAAAGCACCATTTGCATGAACATCTTGTGGTTTTGCAGAAAACTTCAATCTCGTCTACCAAAAGATGCATGTGCATGCTTAAAACGCGTTTTCGCGCGAATCCGTGCGCGGGTGCTAAAAAGAGCAGCATCGGCATGCTTAGCACGTTGTTTGGTAGAAATCCACGTGCGCGTTCTGCGAAAAGCACCATTTGCATGCACATATTGTGGTTTCGCAGAAAACTTCTATCTCGTCTACCAAAAGATGCATGTGCATGCTTAAAACGCGTTTTCGCACGAATCCGTGCGCGGGTGCTAAAAAGAGCAGCATCGGCATGCTTAGCGCGTTGTTTGGTAGAAATCCACGTGCGCGTTCTGCGAAAAGCACCATTTGCATGCACATCTTGTGGTTTTGCAGAAAACTTCAATCTCGTCTACCAAAAGATGCATGTGCATGCTTAAAACGCGTTTTCGCACGAATCCGTGCGCGGGTGCTAAAGAGAGCAGCATCGGCATGTTTAGCACGTTGTTTGGTAGAAATCCATGTGCGCGTTCTGCGAAAAGCACCATTTGCATGCACATCTTGTGGTTTTGCAGAAAAGTTCAATCTCGTCTACCAAAAGATGCATGTGCATGCTTAAAACGCGTTTTCGCACGAATCCGTGCGCGGGTGCTAAAAAGAGCAGCATCGGCATGCTTAGCACGTTGTTTGGTAGAAATCCACGTGCGCGTTCTGCGAAAAGCACCATTTGCATGCACATCTTGTGGTTTTGCAGAAAACTTCAATCTCGTCTACCAAAAGATGCATGTGCATGCTTAAAACGCGTTTTCGCACGAATCCGTGCGCGGGTGATAAAACGAGCAGCATCGGCATGCTTAGCACGTTGTTTGGTAGAAATCCACGTGCGCGTTCTGCGAAAAGCACCATTTGCATGCACATCTTGTGGTTTTGCAGAAAACTTCAATCTCGTCTACCAAAAGATGCATGTGCATGCCTAAAACGCGTTTTCGCACGAATCCGTGCGCGGGTGCTAAAGAGAGCAGCATCGGCATGTTTAGCACGTTGTTTGGTAGAAATCCATGTGCGCGTTCTGCGAAAAGCACCATTTGCATGCACATCTTGTGGTTTTGCAGAAAACTTCAATCTCGTCTACCAAAAGATGCATGTGCATGCTTAAAACGCGTTTTCGCACAAATCCGTGCGCGGGTGCTAAAAAGAGCAGCAACGGCATGCTTAGCACGTTGTTTGGTAGAAATCCACGTGGGCGTTCTGCGAAAAGCACCATTTGCATGCACATCTTGTGGTTTTGCAGAAAACTTCAATCTCGTCTACCAAAAGATGCATGTGCATGCATAAAACGCGTTTTCGCACGAATCCGTGCGCGGGTGCTAAAGAGAGCAGCATCGGCATGTTTAGCACGTTGTTTGGTAGAAATCCATGTGCGCGTTCTGCGAAAAGCACCATTTGCATGCACATCTTGTGGTTTTGCAGAAAACTTCAATCTCGTCTACCAAAAGATGCATGTGCATGCTTAAAACGCGTTTTCGCACGAATCCGTGCGCGGGTGCTAAAAAGAGCAGCATCGGCATGCTTAGCACGTTGTTTGGTAGAAATCCACGTGCGCGTTCTGCGAAAAGCACCATTTGCATGCACATCTTGTGGTTTTGCAGAAAACTTCAATCTCGTCTACCAAAAGATGCATGTGCATGCTTAAAACGCGTTTTCGCGCGAATCCGTGCGCGGGTGCTAAAAAGAGCAGCATCGGCATGCTTAGCACGTTGTTTGGTAGAAATCCACGTGCGCGTTCTGCGAAAAGCACCATTTGCATGCACATATTGTGGTTTCGCAGAAAACTTCTATCTCGTCTACCAAAAGATGCATGTGCATGCTTAAAACGCGTTTTCGCACGAATCCGTGCACGGGTGCTAAAAAGAGCAGCATCGGCATGCTTAGCACGTTGTTTGGTAGAAATCCACGTGCGCGTTCTGCGAAAAGCACCATTTGCATGCACATCTTGTGGTTTTGCAGAAAACTTCAATCTCGTCTACTAAAAGATGCATGTGCATGCTTAAAACGCGTTTTCGCACAAATCCGTGCGCGGGTGCTAAAAAGAGCAGCATCGGCATGCTTAGCACGTTGTTTGGTAGAAATCCACGTGCGCGTTCTGCGAAAAGCACCATTTGCATGCACATCTTGTGGTTTTGCAGAAAACTTCAATCTCGTCTACCAAAAGATGCATGTGCATGCTTAAAACGCGTTTTCGCACAAATCCGTGCGCGGGTGCTAAAAAGAGCAGCACCGCCATGCTTAGCACGTTGTTTGGTAGAAATCCACGTGCGCGTTCTGCGAAAGGCACCATTTGCATGCACATCTTGTGGTTTTGCAGAAAAGTTCAATCTCGTCTACCAAAAGATGCATGTGCATGCTTAAAACGCGTTTTCGCACAAATCCGTGCGCGGGTGCTAAAAAGAGCAGCAACGGCATGCTTAGCACGTTGTTTGGTAGAAATCCACGTGGGCGTTCTGCGAAAAGCACCATTTGCATGCACATCTTGTGGTTTTGCAGAAAACTTCAATCTCGTCTACCAAAAGATGCATGTGCATGCTTAAAACGCGTTTTCGCACGAATCCGTGCGCGGGTGCTAAAGAGAGCAGCATCGGCATGTTTAGCACGTTGTTTGGTAGAAATCCATGTGCGCGTTCTGCGAAAAGCACAATTTGCATGCACATCTTGTGGTTTTGCAGAAAACTTCAATCTCGTCTACCAAAAGATGCATGTGCATGCTTAAAACGCGTTTTCGCACGAATCCGTGCGCGGGTGCTAAAAAGAGCAGCATCGGCATGCTTAGCACGTTGTTTGGTAGAAATCCACGTGCGCGTTCTGCGAAAAGCACCATTTGCATGCACATCTTGTGGTTTTGCAGAAAACTTCAATCTCGTCTACCAAAAGATGCATGTGCATGCTTAAAACGCGTTTTCGCACGAATCCGTGGGCGGGTGCTAAAAAGAGCAGCATCGGCATGCTTAGCATGTTGTTTGGTAGAAATCCACGTGGGCGTTCTGCGAAAAGCACCATTTGCATGCACATCTTGTGGTTTTGCAGAAAACTTCAATCTCGTCTACCAAAAGATGCATGTGCATGCTTAAAATGCGTTTTCGCACGAATCCGTGCGCGGGTGCTAAAAATAGCAGCATCGGCATGCTTAGCACGTTGTTTGGTAGAAATCCACGTGCGCGTTCTGCGAAAAGCACCATTTGCATGCACATCTTGTGGTTTTGCAGAAAACTTCAATCTCGTCTACCAAAAGATGCATGTGCATGCTTAAAACGCATTTTCGCATGAATCCGTGCGCGGGTGCTAAAAAGAGCAGCATCGGCATGCTTAGCACGTCGTTTGGTAGAAATCCACGTGCGCGTTCTGCCAAAAGCACCATTTGCATGCACGTCTTGTGGTTTTGCAGAAAACTTCTACGCGTCTACCAAAAGATGCATGTGCATGCTTAAAACGCGTTTTCGCACGAATCCGTGCGCGGGTGCTAAAAAGAGCAGCATCGGCATGCTTAGCACGTTGTTTGGTAGAAATCCACGTGCGCGTTCTGCGAAAAGCACCATTTGCATGCACATCTTGTGGTTTTGCAGAAAACTTCAATCTCGTCTACCAAAAGATGCATGTGCATGCTTAAAAAGCGTTTTCGCACGAATCCGTGCGCGGGTGCTAAAAAGAGCAGCATCGGCATGCTTAGCACGTTGTTTGGTAGAAATCCACGTGCGCGTTCTGCGAAAAGCACCATTTGCATGCACATCTTGTGGTTTTGCAGAAAACTTCAATCTCGTCTACCAAAAGATGCATGTGCATGCTTAAAACGCGTTTTCGCACGAATCCGTGCGCGGGTGCTAAAAAGAGCAGCATCGGCATGCTTAGCACGTTGTTTGGTAGAAATCCACGTGCGCGTTCTGCGAAAAGCACCATTTGCATGCACATCTTGTGGTTTTGCAGAAAACTTCAATCTCGTCTACCAAAAGATGCATGTGCATGCTTAAAACGCGTTTTCGCACAAATCCGTGCGCGGGTGCTAAAAAGAGCAGCAACGGCATGCTTAGCACGTTGTTTGGTAGAAATCCACGTGGGCGTTCTGCGAAAAGCACCATTTGCATGCACATCTTGTGGTTTTGCAGAAAACTTCAATCTCGTCTACCAAAAGATGCATGTGCATGCTTAAAACGCGTTTTCGCACGAATCCGTGCGCGGGTGCTAAAGAGAGCAGCATCAGCATGTTTAGCACGTTGTTTGGTAGAAATCCATGTGCGCGTTCTGCGAAAAGCACCATTTGCATGCACATCTTGTGGTTTTGCAGAAAACTTCAATCTCGTCTACCAAAAGATGCATGTGCATGCTTAAAACGCGTTTTCGCACGAATCCGTGCGCGGGTGCTAAAAAGAGCAGCATCGGCATGCTTAGCACGTTGTTTGGTATAAATCCACGTGCGCGTTCTGCGAAAAGCACCATTTGCATGCAGATCTTGTGGTTTTGCAGAAAACTTCAATCTCGTCTACCAAAAGATGCATGTGCATGCTTAAAACGCGTTTTCGCACGAATCCGTGCGCGGGTGCTAAAGAGAGCAGCATCGGCATGTTTAGCACGTTGTTTGGTAGAAATCCATGTGCGCGTTCTGCGAAAAGCACCATTTGCATGCACATCTTGTGGTTTTGCAGAAAACTTCAATCTCGTCTACCAAAAGATGCATGTGCATGCTTAAAACGCGTTTTCGCACGAATCCGTGCGCGGGTGCTAAAAAGAGCAGCATCGGCATGCTTAGCACGTTGTTTGGTAGAAATCCACGTGCGCGTTCTGCGAAAAGCACCATTTGCATGCACATCTTGTGGTTTTGCAGAAAACTTCAATCTCGTCTACCAAAAGATGCATGTGCATGCTTAAAACGCGTTTTCGCGCGAATCCGTGCGCGGGTGCTAAAAAGAGCAGCATCGGCATGCTTAGCACGTTGTTTGGTAGAAATCCACGTGCGCGTTCTGCGAAAAGCACCATTTGCATGCACATATTGTGGTTTCGCAGAAAACTTCTATCTCGTCTACCAAAAGATGCATGTGCATGCTTAAAACGCGTTTTCGCACGAATCCGTGCGCGGGTGCTAAAAAGAGCAGCATCGGCATGCTTAGCACGTTGTTTGGTAGAAATCCACGTGCGCGTTCTGCGAAAAGCACCATTTGCATGCACATCTTGTGGTTTTGCAGAAAACTTCAATCTCGTCTACTAAAAGATGCATGTGCATGCTTAAAACGCGTTTTCGCACAAATCCGTGCGCGGGTGCTAAAAAGAGCAGCATCGGCATGCTTAGCACGTTGTTTGGTAGAAATCCACGTGCGCGTTCTGCGAAAAGCACCATTTGCATGCACATCTTGTGGTTTTGCAGAAAACTTCAATCTCGTCTACCAAAAGATGCATGTGCATGCTTAAAACGCGTTTTCGCACAAATCCGTGCGCGGGTGCTAAAAAGAGCAGCACCGCCATGCTTAGCACGTTGTTTGGTAGAAATCCACGTGCGCGTTCTGCGAAAGGCACCATTTGCATGCACATCTTGTGGTTTTGCAGAAAACTTCAATCTCGTCTACCAAAAGATGCATGTGCATGCTTAAAACGCGTTTTCGCACAAATCCGTGCGCGGGTGCTAAAAAGAGCAGCAACGGCATGCTTAGCACGTTGTTTGGTAGAAATCCACGTGGGCGTTCTGCGAAAAGCACCATTTGCATGCACATCTTGTGGTTTTGCAGAAAACTTCAATCTCGTCTACCAAAAGATGCATGTGCATGCTTAAAACGCGTTTTCGCACGAATCCGTGCGCGGGTGCTAAAGAGAGCAGCATCGGCATGTTTAGCACGTTGTTTGGTAGAAATCCATGTGCGCGTTCTGCGAAAAGCACCATTTGCATGCACATCTTGTGGTTTTGCAGAAAACTTCAATCTCGTCTACCAAAAGATGCATGTGCATGCTTAAAACGCGTTTTCGCACGAATCCGTGCGCGGGTGCTAAAAAGAGCAGCATCGGCATGCTTAGCACGTTGTTTGGTAGAAATCCACGTGCGCGTTCTGCGAAAAGCACCATTTGCATGCACATCTTGTGGTTTTGCAGAAAACTTCAATCTCGTCTACCAAAAGATGCATGTGCATGCTTAAAACGCGTTTTCGCACGAATCCGTGGGCGGGTGCTAAAAAGAGCAGCATCGGCATGCTTAGCATGTTGTTTGGTAGAAATCCACGTGGGCGTTCTGCGAAAAGCACCATTTGCATGCACATCTTGTGGTTTTGCAGAAAACTTCAATCTCGTCTACCAAAAGATGCATGTGCATGCTTAAAATGCGTTTTCGCACGAATCCGTGCGCGGGTGCTAAAAATAGCAGCATCGGCATGCTTAGCACGTTGTTTGGTAGAAATCCACGTGCGCGTTCTGCGAAAAGCACCATTTGCATGCACATCTTGTGGTTTTGCAGAAAACTTCAATCTCGTCTACCAAAAGATGCATGTGCATGCTTAAAACGCATTTTCGCATGAATCCGTGCGCGGGTGCTAAAAAGAGCAGCATCGGCATGCTTAGCACGTCGTTTGGTAGAAATCCACGTGCGCGTTCTGCCAAAAGCACCATTTGCATGCACGTCTTGTGGTTTTGCAGAAAACTTCTACGCGTCTACCAAAAGATGCATGTGCATGCTTAAAACGCGTTTTCGCACGAATCCGTGCGCGGGTGCTAAAAAGAGCAGCATCGGCATGCTTAGCACGTTGTTTGGTAGAAATCCACGTGCGCGTTCTGCGAAAAGCACCATTTGCATGCACATCTTGTGGTTTTGCAGAAAACTTCAATCTCGTCTACCAAAAGATGCATGTGCATGCTTAAAAAGCGTTTTCGCACGAATCCGTGCGCGGGTGCTAAAAAGAGCAGCATCGGCATGCTTAGCACGTTGTTTGGTAGAAATCCACGTGCGCGTTCTGCGAAAAGCACCATTTGCATGCACATCTTGTGGTTTTGCAGAAAACTTCAATCTCGTCTACCAAAAGATGCATGTGCATGCTTAAAACGCGTTTTCGCACGAATCCGTGCGCGGGTGCTAAAAAGAGCAGCATCGGCATGCTTAGCACGTTGTTTGGTAGAAATCCACGTGCGCGTTCTGCGAAAAGCACCATTTGCATGCACATCTTGTGGTTTTGCAGAAAACTTCAATCTCGTCTACCAAAAGATGCATGTGCATGCTTAAAACGCGTTTTCGCACAAATCCGTGCGCGGGTGCTAAAAAGAGCAGCAACGGCATGCTTAGCACGTTGTTTGGTAGAAATCCACGTGGGCGTTCTGCGAAAAGCACCATTTGCATGCACATCTTGTGGTTTTGCAGAAAACTTCAATCTCGTCTACCAAAAGATGCATGTGCATGCTTAAAACGCGTTTTCGCACGAATCCGTGCGCGGGTGCTAAAGAGAGCAGCATCAGCATGTTTAGCACGTTGTTTGGTAGAAATCCATGTGCGCGTTCTGCGAAAAGCACCATTTGCATGCACATCTTGTGGTTTTGCAGAAAACTTCAATCTCGTCTACCAAAAGATGCATGTGCATGCTTAAAACGCGTTTTCGCACGAATCCGTGCGCGGGTGCTAAAAAGAGCAGCATCGGCATGCTTAGCACGTTGTTTGGTATAAATCCACGTGCGCGTTCTGCGAAAAGCACCATTTGCATGCAGATCTTGTGGTTTTGCAGAAAACTTCAATCTCGTCTACCAAAAGATGCATGTGCATGCTTAAAACGCGTTTTCGCGCGAATCCGTGCGCGGGTGCTAAAAAGAGCAGCATCGGCATGCTTAGCACGTTGTTTGGTAGAAATCCACGTGCGCGTTCTGCGAAAAGCACCATTTGCATGCACATATTGTGGTTTCGCAGAAAACTTCTATCTCGTCTACCAAAAGATGCATGTGCATGCTTAAAACGCGTTTTCGCACGAATCCGTGCGCGGGTGCTAAAAAGAGCAGCATCGGCATGCTTAGCACGTTGTTTGGTAGAAATCCACGTGCGCGTTCTGCGAAAAGCACCATTTGCATGCACATCTTGTGGTTTTGCAGAAAACTTCAATCTCGTCTACCAAAAGATGCATGTGCATGCTTAAAACGCGTTTTCGCACAAATCCGTGCGCGGGTGCTAAAAAGAGCAGCAACGGCATGCTTAGCACGTTGTTTGGTAGAAATCCACGTGGGCGTTCTGCGAAAAGCACCATTTGCATGCACATCTTGTGGTTTTGCAGAAAACTTCAATCTCGTCTACCAAAAGATGCATGTGCATGCTTAAAACGCGTTTTCGCATGAATCCGTGCGCGGGTGCTAAAAAGAGCAGCATCGGCATGCTTAGCACGTCGTTTGGTAGAAATCCACGTGCGCGTTCTGCCAAAAGCACCATTTGCATGCACGTCTTGTGGTTTTGCAGAAAACTTCTACGCGTCTACCAAAAGATGCATGTGCATGCTTAAAACGCGTTTTCGCACGAATCGGTGCGCGGGTGCTAAAAAGAGCAGCATCGGCATGCTTAGCACGTTGTTTGGTAGAAATCCACGTGCGCGTTCTGCGAAAAGCACCATTTGCATGCACATCTTGTGGTTTTGCAGAAAACTTCAATCTCGTCTACCAAAAGATGCATGTGCATGCTTAAAAAGCGTTTTCGCACGAATCCGTGCGCGGGTGCTAAAAAGAGCAGCATCGGCATGCTTAGCACGTTGTTTGGTAGAAATCCACGTGCGCGTTCTGCGAAAAGCACCATTTGCATGCACATCTTGTGGTTTTGCAGAAAACTTCAATCTCGTCTACCAAAAGATGCATGTGCATGCTTAAAACGCGTTTTCGCACGAATCCGTGCGCGGGTGCTAAAAAGAGCAGCATCGGCATGCTTAGCACGTTGTTTGGTAGAAATCCACGTGCGCGTTCTGCGAAAAGCACCATTTGCATGCACATCTTGTGGTTTTGCAGAAAACTTCAATCTCGTCTACCAAAAGATGC
Organism: Dermacentor andersoni; assembly: GCF_023375885.2. NCBI lineage: Eukaryota > Metazoa > Arthropoda > Arachnida > Ixodida > Ixodidae > Dermacentor > Dermacentor andersoni. Next base: position 117,310 of record NW_027314891.1, on the reverse strand, counting down.
ATGTGCATGCTTAAAACGCGTTTTCGCACAAATCCGTGCGCGGGTGCTAAAAAGAGCAGCAACGGCATGCTTAGCACGTTGTTTGGTAGAAATCCACGTGGGCGTTCTGCGAAAAGCACCATTTGCATGCACATCTTGTGGTTTTGCAGAAAACTTCAATCTCGTCTACCAAAAGATGCATGTGCATGCTTAAAACGCGTTTTCGCACGAATCCGTGCGCGGGTGCTAAAGAGAGCAGCATCAGCATGTTTAGCACGTTGTTTGGTAGAAATCCATGTGCGCGTTCTGCGAAAAGCACCATTTGCATGCACATCTTGTGGTTTTGCAGAAAACTTCAATCTCGTCTACCAAAAGATGCATGTGCATGCTTAAAACGCGTTTTCGCACGAATCCGTGCGCGGGTGCTAAAAAGAGCAGCATCGGCATGCTTAGCACGTTGTTTGGTATAAATCCACGTGCGCGTTCTGCGAAAAGCACCATTTGCATGCAGATCTTGTGGTTTTGCAGAAAACTTCAATCTCGTCTACCAAAAGATGCATGTGCATGCTTAAAACGCGTTTTCGCGCGAATCCGTGCGCGGGTGCTAAAAAGAGCAGCATCGGCATGCTTAGCACGTTGTTTGGTAGAAATCCACGTGCGCGTTCTGCGAAAAGCACCATTTGCATGCACATATTGTGGTTTCGCAGAAAACTTCTATCTCGTCTACCAAAAGATGCATGTGCATGCTTAAAACGCGTTTTCGCACGAATCCGTGCGCGGGTGCTAAAAAGAGCAGCATCGGCATGCTTAGCACGTTGTTTGGTAGAAATCCACGTGCGCGTTCTGCGAAAAGCACCATTTGCATGCACATCTTGTGGTTTTGCAGAAAACTTCAATCTCGTCTACCAAAAGATGCATGTGCATGCTTAAAACGCGTTTTCGCACAAATCCGTGCGCGGGTGCTAAAAAGAGCAGCAACGGCATGCTTAGCACGTTGTTTGGTAGAAATCCACGTGGGCGTTCTGCGAAAAGCACCATTTGCATGCACATCTTGTGGTTTTGCAGAAAACTTCAATCTCGTCTACCAAAAGATGCATGTGCATGCTTAAAACGCGTTTTCGCACGAATCCGTGCGCGGGTGCTAAAGAGAGCAGCATCGGCATGTTTAGCACGTTGTTTGGTAGAAATCCATGTGCGCGTTCTGCGAAAAGCACCATTTGCATGCACATCTTGTGGTTTTGCAGAAAACTTCAATCTCGTCTACCAAAAGATGCATGTGGATGCTTAAAACGCGTTTTCGCACGAATCCGTGGGCGGGTGCTAAAAAGAGCAGCATCGGCATGCTTAGCACGTTGTTTGGTAGAAATCCACGTGGGCGTTCTGCGAAAAGCACCATTTGCATGCACATCTTGTGGTTTTGCAGAAAACTTCAATCTCGTCTACCAAAAGATGCATGTGCATGCTTAAAATGCGTTTTCGCACGAATCCGTGCGCGGGTGCTAAAAATAGCAGCATCGGCATGCTTAGCACGTTGTTTGGTAGAAATCCACGTGCGCGTTCTGCGAAAAGCACCATTTGCATGCACATCTTGTGGTTTTGCAGAAAACTTCAATCTCGTCTACCAAAAGATGCATGTGCATGCTTAAAACGCGTTTTCGCACAAATCCGTGCGCGGGTGCTAAAAAGAGCAGCAACGGCATGCTTAGCACGTTGTTTGGTAGAAATCCACGTGGGCGTTCTGCGAAAAGCACCATTTGCATGCACATCTTGTGGTTTTGCAGAAAACTTCAATCTCGTCTACCAAAAGATGCATGTGCATGCTTAAAACGCGTTTTCGCACGAATCCGTGCGCGGGTGCTAAAGAGAGCAGCATCGGCATGTTTAGCACGTTGTTTGGTAGAAATCCATGTGCGCGTTATGCGAAAAGCACCATTTGCATGCACATCTTGTGGTTTTGCAGAAAACTTCAATCTCGTCTACCAAAAGATGCGTGTGCATGCTTAAAACGCGTTTTCGCGCGAATCCGTGCGCGGGTGCTAAAAAGAGCAGCATCGGCATGCTTAGCACGTTGTTTGGTATAAATCCCCGTGCGCGTTCTGCGAAAAGCACCATTTGCATGAACATCTTGTGGTTTTGCAGAAAACTTCAATCTCGTCTACCAAAAGATGCATGTGCATGCTTAAAACGCGTTTTCGCGCGAATCCGTGCGCGGGTGCTAAAAAGAGCAGCATCGGCATGCTTAGCACGTTGTTTGGTAGAAATCCACGTGCGCGTTCTGCGAAAAGCACCATTTGCATGCACATATTGTGGTTTCGCAGAAAACTTCTATCTCGTCTACCAAAAGATGCATGTGCATGCTTAAAACGCGTTTTCGCACGAATCCATGCGCGGGTGCTAAAAAGAGCAGCATCGGCATGCTTAGCGCGTTGTTTGGTAGAAATCCACGTGCGCGTTCTGCGAAAAGCACCATTTGCATGCACATCTTGTGGTTTTGCAGAAAACTTCAATCTCGTCTACTAAAAGATGCATGTGCATGCTTAAAACGCGTTTTCGCACAAATCCGTGCGCGGGTGCTAAAAAGCGCAGCATCGGCATGCTTAGCACGTTGTTTGGTAGAAATCCACGTGCGCGTTCTGCGAAAAGCACCATTTGCATGCACATCTTGTGGTTTTGCAGAAAACTTCAATCTCGTCTACCAAAAGATGCATGTGCATGCTTAAAACGCGTTTTCGCACAAATCCGTGCGCGGGTGCTAAAAAGAGCAGCATCGGCATGCTTAGCACGTTGTTTGGTAGAAATCCACGTGCGCGTTCTGCGAAAAGCACCATTTGCATGCACATCTTGTGGTTTTGCAGAAAACTTCAATCTCGTCTACCAAAAGATGCATGTGCATGCTTAAAACGCGTTTTCGCACAAATCCGTGCGCGGGTGCTAAAAAGGGCAGCATCGGCATGCTTAGCACGTTGTTTGGTAGAACTCCACGTGCGCGTTCTGCGAAAGCCACCATTTGCATGCACATCTTGTGGTTTTGCAAAAAACTTCAATCTCGTCTACCAAAAGATGCATGTGCATGCTTAAAACGCGTTTTCGCACAAATCCGTGCGCGGGTGCTAAAAAGAGCAGCAACGGCATGCTTAGCACGTTGTTTGGTAGAAATCCACGTGGGCGTTCTGCGAAAAGCACCATTTGCATGCACATCTTGTGGTTTTGCAGAAAACTTCAATCTCGTCTACCAAAAGATGCATGTGCATGCTTAAAACGCGCTTTCGCATGAATCTGTGCGCGGGTGCTAAAGAGAGCAGCATCGGCATGTTTAGCACGTTGTTTGGTAGAAATCCATGTGCGCGTTCTGCGAAAAGCACCATTTGCATACACATCTTGTGGTTTTGCAGAAAACTTCAATCTCGTCTACCAAAAGATGCATGTGCATGCTTAAAACGCGTTTTCGCACGAATCCGTGCGCGGGTGCTAAAAAGAGCAGCATCGGCATGCTTAGCACGTTGTTTGGTAGAAATCCACGTGCGCGTTCTGCGAAACGCACCATTTGCATGCACATCTTGTGGTTTTGCAGAAAACTTCAATCTCGTCTACCAAAAGATGCATGTGCATGCTTAAAACGCGTTTTCGCACGAATCCGTGGGCGGGTGCTAAAAAGAGCAGCATCGGCATGCTTAGCACGTTGTTTGGTAGAAATCCACGTGGGCGTTCTGCGAAAAGCACCATTTGCATGCACATCTTGTGGTTTTGCAGAAAACTTCAATCTCGTCTACCAAAAGATGCATGTGCATGCTTAAAATGCGTTTTCGCACGAATCCGTGCGCGGGTGCTAAAAATAGCAGCATCGGCATGCTTAGCACGTTGTTTGGTAGAAATCCACGTGCGCGTTCTGCGAAAAGCACCATTTGCATGCACATCTTGTGGTTTTGCAGAAAACTTCAATCTCGTCTACCAAAAGATGCATGTGCATGCTTAAAACGCGTTTTCGCATGAATCCGTGCGCGGGTGCTAAAAAGAGCAGCATCGGCATGCTTAGCACGTCGTTTGGTAGAAATCCACGTGCGCGTTCTGCCAAAAGCACCATTTGCATGCACGTCTTGTGGTTTTGCAGAAAACTTCATCCGCGTCTACCAAAAGATGCATGTGCATGCTTAAAACGCGTTTTCGCACGAATCCGTGCGCGGGTGCTAAAAAGAGCAGCATCGGCATGCTTAGCACGTCGTTTGGTAGACCTCCACGTGCGCGTTCTGCGAAAAGCACCATTTGCATGCACATCTTGTGGTTTTGCAGAAAACTTCAATCTCGTCTACCAAAAGATGCATGTGCATGCTTAAAACGCGTTTTCGCACGAATCCGTGCGCGGGTGGTAAAAAGAGCAGCATCGGCATGCTTAGCACGTTGTTTGGTAGAAATCCACGTGCGCGTTCTGCGAAAAGCACCATTTGCATGCACATCTTGTGGTTTTGCAGAAAACTTCAATCTCGTCTACCAAAAGATGCATGTGCATGCTTAAAACGCGTTTTCGCACGAATCCGTGCGCGGGTGCTAAAAAGAGCGGCATCGGCATGCTTAGCACGTTGTTTGGTAGAAATCCGCGTGCGCGTTCTGCGAAAAGCACCATTTGCATGCACATCTTGTGGTTTTGCAGAAAACTACATCCGCGTCTACCAAAAGATGCATGTGCATGCTTAAAACGCGTTTTCGCACAAATCCGTGCGCGGGTGCTAAAAAGAGCAGCAACGGCATGCTTAGCACGTTGTTTGGTAGAAATCCACGTGGGCGTTCTGCGAAAAGCACCATTTTCATGCACATCTTGTGGTTTTGCAGAAAACTTCAATCTCGTCTACCAAAAGATGCATGTGCATGCTTAAAACGCGTTTTCGCACGAATCCGTGCGCGGGTGCTAAAGAGAGCAGCATCGGCATGTTTAGCACGTTGTTTGGTAGAAATCCATGTGCGCGTTCTGCGAAAAGCACCACTTGCATGCACATCTTGTGGTTTTGCAGAAAACTTCAATCTCGTCTACCAAAAGATGCATGTGCATGCTTAAAACGCGTTTTCGCACGAATCCGTGCGCGGGTGCTAAAAAGAGCAGCATCGGCATGCTTAGCACGTTGTTTGGTAGAAATCCACGTGCGCGTTCTACGAAAAGCACCATTTGCATGCACATATTGTGGTTTTGCAGAAAACTTCAATCTCGTCTACCAAAAGATGCATGTGCATGCTTAAAACGCGTTTTCGCGCGAATCCGTGCGCGGGTGCTAAAAAGAGCAGCATCGGCATGCTTAGCACGTTGTTTGGTAGAAATCCACGTGCGCGTTCTGCGAAAAACACCATTTGCATGCACATATTGTGGTTTCGCAGAAAACTTCTATCTCGTCTACCAAAAGATGCATGTGCATGCTTAAAACGCGTTTTCGCACGAATCCGTGCGCGGGTGCTAAAAAGAGCAGCATCGGCATGCTTAGCACGTTGTTTGGTAGAAATCCACGTGCGCGTTCTGCGAAAAGCACCATTTGCATGCACATCTTGTGGTTTTGCAGAAAACTTCAATCTCGTCTACTAAAAGATGCATGTGCATGCTTAAAACGCGTTTTCGCACAAATCCGTGCGCGGGTGCTAAAAAGAGCAGCATCGGCATGCTTAGCACGTTGTTTGGTAGAAATCCACGTGCGCGTTCTGCGAAAAGCACCATTTGCATGCACATCTTGTGGTTTTGCAGAAAACTTCAATCTCGTCTACCAAAAGATGCATGTGCATGCTTAAAACGCGTTTTCGCACAAATCCGTGCGCGGGTGCTAAAAAGAGCAGCATCGGCATGCTTAGCACGTTGTTTGGTAGAAATCCACGTGCGCGTTCTGCGAAAAGCACCATTTGCATGCACATCTTGTGGTTTTGCAGAAAACTTCAATCTCGTCTACCAAAAGATGCATGTGCATGCTTAAAACGCGTTTTCGCACAAATCCGTGCGCGGGTGCTAAAAAGAGCAGCATCGGCATGCTTAGCACGTTGTTTGGTAGAAATCCACGTGCGCGTTCTGCGAAAGGCACCATTTGCATGCACATCTTGTGGTTTTGCAGAAAACTTCAATCTCGTCTACCAAAAGATGCATGTGCATGCTTAAAACGCGTTGTCGCACGAATCCGTGCGCGGGTGCTAAAAAGAGCAGCATCGGCATGCTTAGCACGTTGTTTGGTAGAAATCCACGTGCGCGTTCTGCGAAAAGCACCATTTGCAAGCACATCGTGTGGTTTTGCAGAAAACTTCAATCTCGTCTACCAAAAGATGCATGTGCATGCTTAAAACGCGTTTTCGCACAAATCCGTGCGCGGGTGCTAAAAAGAGCAGCAACGGCATGCTTAGCACGTTGTTTGGTAGAAATCCACGTGGGCGTTCTGCGAAAAGCACCATTTGCATGCACATCTTGTGGTTTTGCAGAAAACTTCAATCTCGTCTACCAAAAGATGCATGTGCATGCTTAAAACGCGTTTTCGCACGAATCCGTGCGCGGGTGCTAAAGAGAGCAGCATCGGCATGTTTAGCACGTTGTTTGGTAGAAATCCATGTGCGCGTTCTGCGAAAAGCACCATTTGCATGCACATCTTGTGGTTTTGCAGAAAACTTCAATCTCGTCTACCAAAAGATGCATGTGCATGCTTAAAACGCGTTTTCGCACGAATCCGTGCGCGGGTGCTAAAAAGAGCAGCATCGGCATGCTTAGCACGTTGTTTGGTATAAATCCACGTGCGCGTTCTGCGAAAAGCACCATTTGCATGCACATCTTGTGGTTTTGCAGAAAACTTCAATCTCGTCTACCAAAAGATGCATGTGCATGCTTAAAACGCGTTTTCGCGCGAATCCGTGCGCGGGTGCTAAAAAGAGCAGCATCGGCATGCTTAGCACGTTGTTTGGTAGAAATCCACGTGCGCGTTCTGCGAAAAGCACCATTTGCATGCACATATTGTGGTTTCGCAGAAAACTTCTATCTCGTCTACCAAAAGATGCATGTGCATGCTTAAAACGCGTTTTCGCACGAATCCGTGCGCGGGTGCTAAAAAGAGCAGCATCGGCATGCTTAGCACGTTGTTTGGTAGAAATCCACGTGCGCGTTCTGCGAAAAGCACCATTTGCATGCACATCTTGTGGTTTTGCAGAAAACTTCAATCTCGTCTACTAAAAGATGCATGTGCATGCTTAAAACGCGTTTTCGCACAAATCCGTGCGCGGGTGCTAAAAAGAGCAGCATCGGCATGCTTAGCACGTTGTTTGGTAGAAATCCACGTGCGCGTTCTGCGAAAAGCACCATTTGCATGCACATCTTGTGGTTTTGCAGAAAACTTCAATCTCGTCTACCAAAAGATGCATGTGCATGCTTAAAACGCGTTTTCGCACAAATCCGTGCGCGGGTGCTAAAAAGAGCAGCATCGGCATGCTTAGCACGTTGTTTGGTAGAAATCCACGTGCGCGTTCTGCGAAAAGCACCATTTGCATGCACATCTTGTGGTTTTGCAGAAAACTTCAATCTCGTCTACCAAAAGATGCATGTGCATGCTTAAAACGCGTTTTCGCACAAATCCGTGCGCGGGTGCTAAAAAGAGCAGCATCGGCATGCTTAGCACGTTGTTTGGTAGAAATCCACGTGCGCGTTCTGCGAAAAGCACCATTTGCATGCACATCTTGTGGTTTTGCAGAAAACTTCAATCTCGTCTACCAAAAGATGCATGTGCATGCTTAAAACGCGTTTTCGCACAAATCCGTGCGCGGGTGCTAAAAAGAGCAGCAACGGCATGCTTAGCACGTTGTTTGGTAGAAATCCACGTGGGCGTTCTGCGAAAAGCACCATTTGCATGCACATCTTGTGGTTTTGCAGAAAACTTCAATCTCGTCTACCAAAAGATGCATGTGCATGCTTAAAACGCGTTTTCGCACGAATCCGTGCGCGGGTGCTAAAGAGAGCAGCATCGGCATGTTTAGCACGTTGTTTGGTAGAAATCCATGTGCGCGTTCTGCGGAAAGCACCATTTGCATGCACATCTTGTGGTTTTGCAGAAAACTTCAATCTCGTCTACCAAAAGATGCATGTGCATGCTTAAAACGCGTTTTCGCACGAATCCGTGCGCGGGTGCTAAAAAGAGCAGCATCGGCATGCTTAGCACGTTGTTTGGTAGAAATCCACGTGCGCGTTCTGCGAAAAGCACCATTTGCATGCACATCTTGTGGTTTTGCAGAAAACTTCAATCTCGTCTACCAAAAGATGCATGTGCATGCTTAAAACGCGTTTTCGCACGAATCCGTGGGCGGGTGCTAAAAAGAGCAGCATCGGCATGCTTAGCACGTTGTTTGGTAGAAATCCACGTGGGCGTTCTGCGAAAAGCACCATTTGCATGCACATCTTGTGGTTTTGCAGAAAACTTCAATCTCGTCTACCAAAAGATGCACGTGCATGCTTAAAATGCGTTTTCGCACGAATCCGTGCGCGGGTGCTAAAAATAGCAGCATCGGCATGCTTAGCACGTTGTTTGGTAGAAATCCACGTGCGCGTTCTGCGAAAAGCACCATTTGCATGCACATCTTGTGGTTTTGCAGAAAACTTCAATCTCGTCTACCAAAAGATGCATGTGCATGCTTAAAACGCGTTTTCGCATGAATCCGTGCGCGGGTGCTAAAAAGAGCAGCATCGGCATGCTTAGCACGTCGTTTGGTAGAAATCCACGTGCGCGTTCTGCCAAAAGCACCATTTGCATGCACGTCTTGTGGTTTTGCAGAAAACTTCATCCGCGTCTACCAAAAGATGCATGTGCATGCTTAAAACGCGTTTTCGCACGAATCCGTGCGCGGGTGCTAAAAAGAGCAGTATAGGCATGCTTAGCACGTTGTTTGGTAGAAATCCACGTGCGCGTTCTGCGAAAAGCACCATTTGCATGCACATCTTGTGGTTTTGCAGAAAACTTCAATCTCGTCTACCAAAAGATGCATGTGCATGCTTAAAACGCGTTTTCGCACGAATCCGTGCGCGGGTGCTAAAAAGAGCAGCATCGGCATGCTTAGCACGTTGTTTGGTAGAAATCCACGTGCGCGTTCTGCGAAAAGCACCATTTGCATGCACATCTTGTGGTTTTGCAGAAAACTTCAATCTCGTCTACCAAAAGATGCATGTGCATGCTTAAAACGCGTTTTCGCACAAATCCGTGCGCGGGTGCTAAAAAGAGCAGCAACGGCATGCTTAGCACGTTGTTTGGTAGAAATCCACGTGGGCGTTCTGCGAAAAGCACCATTTGCATGCACATCTTGTGGTTTTGCAGAAAACTTCAATCTCGTCTACCAAAAGATGCATGTGCATGCTTAAAACGCGTTTTCGTACGAATCCGTGCGCGGGTGCTAAAGAGAGCAGCACCGGCATGTTTAGCACGTTGTTTGGTAGAAATCCATGTGCGCGTTCTGCGAAAAGCACCATTTGCATGCACATCTTGTGGTTTTGAGATATGCAGCGGTGGCGTAGGGGTAGAACACCCGCCTCGCGTGCAAGAGGTCCGTGGTTCGAATCCCGGTGCCGGCAATTTTCCACCGGATTAAAAAAAAAAAAAATCCGCGTGTTGATAAAATTGCACAAACAGGCCTGGAGTGTGGCCTGATCCCGGTGACCAGAACCGGCAACGCACTCCCTCACCAGAGCAGGATTGGCCACCCTGGTGCAGTACTTGGCCACAACCTCCTATATGAACACATGAACACAACAATCAAACCCCGGCCCTCAGTCCCCAGCAGCTGCGAAGCTACTGACCACGGCGGCGGTCAGACCTGCGACGCTGCAGAGGGTGCTAAGAATCACTGGCTCCGGACAGGCCGCCATTGGAATATGAACCTGGCAACGTTTAACGCTAGAACGTTATCTAGTGAGGCGAGTCTAGCAGTGCTATTGGAGGAATTAGAGGGCAGTAAATGGGATATAATAGGGCTCAGTGAAGTTAGGAGGCCAAAAGAAGCATATACAGTGCTAAAAAGCGGGCACGTCCTGTGCTACCGCGGCCTAGAGGAAAGAAGAGAACTAGGAGTCGGATTCCTGATTAATAAGAATATAGCTGGTAACATACAGGAATTCTATAGCATTAACGAGAGGGTGGCAGGTCTTGTTGTTAACCTAATAAGAGGTACAAAATGAAGATTGTACAGGTCTACGCCCCTACATCCAGTCATGATGACCAGGAAGTCGAATGCTTCTATGAAGACGTGGAATCGGCGATGGGTAGAGTGAAAACCAAATACACTATACTAATGGGCGACTTTAATGCCAAGGTAGGCAAGAAGCATGCTGGAGACAAGGCAGTGGGGGAATATGGCATAGGCACTAGGAATAGCAGGGGGGAGTTATTAGTCGAGTTTGCGGAACAGAATAATATGAGGATAATGAATACTTTCTTCCGCAAGCGGGATAGCCGAAAGTGGACGTGGAGGAGCCCGAACGGCGAGACTAGAAATGAAATAGACCTCATACTCTGCGCTAACCCTGGTATCATACAAGATGTGGACGTGCTCGGCAAGGTGCGCTGCAGTGACCACGGGATGGTAAGAACTCGAATTAGCCTAGACCTGAGGAGGGAACGGAAGAAACTGGTACATAAGAAGCCGATCAATGAGTTAGCGGTAAGAGGGAAAATAGAGGAATTCCAGATCAAGCTACAGAACAGGTATTCGGCTTTAACTCAGGAAGAGGACCTTAGTGTTGAAGCAATGAACGACAATCTTGTGGGCATCATTAAGAAGTGTGCAATGGAAGTCGGTGGTAACTCGATTAGGCAGGATACCAGTAAACTATCGCAGGCGACGAAAGATCTGATCAAGAAACGCCAATGTATGAAAGCCTCTAACCCTACAGCTAGAATAGAACTGGCAGAACTTTCGAAGTTAATCAACAAGCGTAGGACAGCTGACATAAGGAAGTATAATATGGATAGAATTGAACATGCTCTCAGGAACGGCGGAAGCCTAAAAACAGTGAAGAAGAAACTAGGAATTGGCAAGAATCAGATGTATGCATTAAGAGACAAAGCCGGCAATATCATTACTAATATGGACGAGATAGTTCAAGTGGCTGAGGAGTTCTATAGAGATTTATACAGTACCAGTGGCACCCACGACGATAATGGAAGAGAAAATAGTCTAGAGGAATTCGAAGTCCCAAAGGTAACGCCGGAAGAAGTAAAGAAAGCCTTGGGAGAAATGCAAAGGGGGAAGGCAGCTGGGGAGGATCAGGTAACAGCAGATTTGTTGAAGGATGGTGGGCAGATTGTTCTAGAGAAACTGGCCACCCTATATACGCAATGCCTCATGACGTCGAGCGTACCGGAATCTTGGAAGAACGCTAACCTAATCCTAATCCATAAGAAAGGGGACGCCAAAGACTTGAAAAATTATAGACCGATCAGCTTACTGTCCGTTGCCTACAAAATATTTACTAAGGTAATCGCAAATAGAATCAGGAACACCTTAGACTTCTGTCAAGCAAAGGACCAGGCAGGATTCCGTAAAGGCTACTCAACAATAGACCATATTCACACTATCAATCAGGTGATAGAGAAATGTGCGGAATATAACCAACCCTTATATATAGCTTTCATTGATTATGAGAAAGCGTTTGATTCTTTCGAAACCTCAGCAGTCATGGAGGCATTAAGGAATCAGGGTGTAGACGAGCCGTATGTCAAAATACTGAAAAATATCTATAGCGGCTCCACAGCCACCGTAGTCCTCCATAAAGAAAGCAACAAAATCCCAATAAAGAAAGGCGTCAGGCAGGGAGATACGATCTCTCCAATGCTATTCACAGCGTGTTTACAGGAGGTATTCAGAGACCTGGATTGGGAAGAATTGGGGATAAAAATTAATGGAGAATACCTTAGTAACTTGCGATTCGCTGATGATATTGTTGCGTGTGGAAAGACACAGACAGAAGAGGCTATTTACAGGCTATTTACACTGGAGCCAGGCAGCCAGGCTGACACTCGCTCGCGCCAAGCGCACCGACCAACTTCGTCGTCGTTCTCGCGGCGGCTCATTTCTTGAGCATCGCTTGAGCATATCGTAATACTACCCCCCGGCGGCAAAAGCACCGTCACGGTGCTGTTAAATATCCAAGGCGCGTGGAGAGTTGTAGGGCTTGAGTCGGGCGACGTGGACGATGTCCCTGGTTGTCACAGCGGAGGACGTAGTGGGCGTAGCTAAAACGATTTCATAGGTGACATCGGTCACTTGGCGGAGCACGCGATATGGGCCTGTGTAACAAGAAAGGAGTTTTTCACATAGGCCAACTTTACGCGAAGGTGACCAAAGCAACACGAGGCTGCCGGGCACAAAATGGACATCACGGTGACGGAGGTCGTAGCGTTGCTTCTGCTTGTCTTGGGACACTTGTAGACGACTGCGCGCAAGTTGGCGAGCGTGGTCAGCATGGGCGATTGCATCACGGGCATAAGCGCTAGTTGAAGCTGTGGCGGACGGAAGCACAGTGTCCAGTGGTAGCGTTGGTTCGCGGCCATACAAGAGGTAAAACGGGGAAAAGCCAGCAGTTTCGAGACGGGAAGAGTTATATGCAAAGGTAATGTAAGGTAGAGCCAGGTCCCAGTCACGGTGGTCGTCGGAAACGTATTTGGATAGCATGTCTGTAAGGGTGCGGTTCAAGCGCTCAGTGAGGCCGTTCGTTTGGGGATGGTAGGAGGTGGTAAATTTGTGACGTATTGAGCAGGCACGCATGATGTCGTCGATGACTTTGGCCAAAAACGTACGGCCACGGTCTGTTAGCAATTGACGCGGAGCACCATGCATCAAAATAATATCATGTAGGAGGAAGTCCGCAACATCAGTTGCGCAACTGGTCGGAAGAGCACGGGTTACGGCGTAGCGCGTCGCGTAGTCCACCGCGACTGCAATCCACTTGTTTCCTGATGTAGATTCCGGAAATGGGCCAAGAAGGTCTAAGCCGACACGATGAAAGGGCTCGGCAGGAATGTCGAGCGGCTGCAGGTAACCAGCGGGGAGCTGGGAAGGCTTCTTGCGTCGTTGGCAAACTTCACAAGCGGCGACGTAACGTCGTACGGAACGGGCAAGACCAGGCCAGAAAAAACGGCGACGTACACGGTCATAGGTTCGAGATACGCCGAGATGTCCTGCCGTTGGTGCGTCGTGGAGCTCTTCTATAACGATGGAGCGGAGGTGTTTAGGTACTACAAGCAGGAACTCAGAGCCGTCCGGATGAAGGTTACGACGGTACAGAGTACCGTCGCGGAGGACGAAGAGGCGTAGAGTAGCATCGGCCGGAGAGTGCTCAAAACGGTCGATGAGTGCTCTGATGTAGGTGTCACGGCGTTGCTCGTCGGCGAAATGAAGCAGCTGGGATACCGAGAATACGCAAGAAGCACTGGCAATATTAGGGGAGTCAGAGTCGTCAACAGGGTAACGCGACAAGCTGTCGGCGTCTTGGTGCAGGCGGCCACTCTTGTACACCACGGAATATGAAAATTCTTGTAGCCTCAAAGCCCAGCGACCAAGCCGACCTGTAGGATCTTTTAGCGAAGAGAGCCAGCAGAGAGCATGATGGTCAGTTACTACGGAAAAAGGGCGACCGTAAAGGTAAGGACGGAACTTCGCAACCGCCCAGACTACAGCAAGGCATTCTCGTTCCGTAATGGAATAGTTGCGCTCCGATGGTGTGAGGAGGCGGCTCGCATAAGCAATTACGCGATCCTGGCCACGCTGACGCTGTGCTAAGACGGCACCTACGCCATGACCGCTGGCATCTGTACGCAATTCTGTAGGGGCATCAGGGTCGAAGTGGGCGAGAATGGGTGGTGAGGAGAGAAGAGTAACGAGACGAGAGAAGGCGGCGGCTTCTGCAGTACCCCACGAGAATTGTACGCCTTTCTTCAAAAGATTAGTGAGGGGTCTAGCAATTGCCGCAAAATCTTGAATAAAACGACGAAAGTACGAGCATAGCCCTACAAAACTTCGAACGTCTGCGGCTGTCTTCGGGACCGGAAACTCTCTGACAGCGCGAGTTTTATCGGGATCAGGCTGTACTCCGGAAGCATCAACGAGATGGCCCAGAAGAGTAATTTGCCGGTGGCCAAAACGACATTTGGACGAGTTAAGTTGCAGCTTCGCCTTTCGAAATACATCAAGTATAGTTGTGAGACGTTCAAGGTGAGTGTCGAACGTTGGCGAGAAGACAATGACGTCGTCGAGGTAGCAGAGGCATGTGGACCATTTGAAACCTTGGAGCAAAGAGTCCATCATACGCTCGAAGGTGGCAGGGGCGTTGCATAATCCAAACGGCATTACTTTAAATTGGTATAGGCCGTCAGGTGTGATGAACGCGGTTTTTTCGCGGTCCATATCGTCAACAGCAATCTGCCAGTACCCCGAACGAAGATCAATAGACGAGAAATAGCTGGAACCGTGCAGGCAGTCAAGGGCGTCGTCTATACGTGGGAGCGGGTAGACGTCCTTCTTTGTAATGCTGTTCAGATGACGGTAGTCTACACAGAAGCGCCACGTGCCGTCCTTCTTCTTAACCAACACTACAGGTGACGCCCAGGGACTCGAAGAAGGCTCAATGATGTTTTTATCGAGCATTTTGTTGACTTCGTTTTGAATTACTCGGCGTTCTGACGCAGAAACTCGATACGGTCGTCGGTGAATAGGCGTAGCATCGCCAGTAAGAATACGATGCTTGACCGCGAGCGTCTGGCCCAAAGGGCGATCGTCGATGTCGAAAATATCTCGGTAGGACGATAATACTTGGCAAAGCTCTTCAGCCTGCGCCGAGGACAGGTCCGTTGCAATCATTTTCTTTATATTGGGATCGGCACCCGAGGCTGGCGCGAGGGGCCTGCTAAGCTCGCGAGGATCATCGGTCGATAACGCTGCCACGTCTTGGTCGCCGAGACAATCAATGGTGGCAAGGCAAATACCTTGCGGTAGAATTTGCTTTGCCAATCCAAAGTTGCAGACAGGCATTCGAGTGCGGTTCCCAGTAATATTAAGTATACTGTGAGGCACTGTAACGTCATACCTTATTGGAATGTCGGGCAGAGGAGTGACGAGGTACTCGCCATCAGGAACTGGTGGGAAAGAGAACAGTTCAATGTAGGCTATTGACTTTGGCTGTAGGCGAAGAAAACCGGTGGGACGTAAGCGGCAGTGGGGTGCGTCAGAAGGTTCTGCGAGCATCGGCAACTCAAGGCGAAGGGTACCGGAAGAGCAGTCAATAAGAGCAGAATGTGCGGAGAGAAAATCGAGGCCGAGAATGAGGTCGTGGGGGCAATGAGCAATTACGGTGAAGAGGACAGGAGTGTGGCGGCCGGCGATGCTGACGCGGGCCGTACACATGCCGATGATAGGCACAGTACCGCCATCCGCAACGCGTACGACGCGGGCCGACGCTGGGGTGAGGAGCTTTTTGAGTCGTCGTCGGAAGGCAGCACTCATAATTGAAAGATGTGCTCCTGTATCGATGAGTGCCGTGACAGGATAGCCGTCAACGTCAACGTCAAGAAGGTTTCGGTTCGTGGGTAACGTGAGCAGAGGATTTGAGGACAGGGTCGATAATGCAGCTTCACCTCCAGAAGCTGCAGTACCTAGTTTTCCGGCTGGATCCGGGAGGCGATAGGCGGCGAAGAGAAGCGACGGGGTTGGGGCGAACGAGACTGATGGCGTCGAGGTGAGGGCGAGCGGCTGTACCGAAGGTTCGGAGCAGGAGCATCAGCGGCAGTGGATTCATGGCGGCTGGTATAGGGAACGGAAGGTCCAAAGGTGCGGGAATAAGCGGCGGTGTATGTCCGAGGAGTTGGTGGCCATCGGTTGCGGCAGTGACGAGCGACGTGGCCGATGCGACAGCAGTGGAAGCAGATCGGCCGGTCATCAGGGGTACGCCAATCGGACGGGTTGCGGCGAGAGGTGGCGGAAAAGGACTGCCGAGGACGAGGAGGGCCGCTAGAGAACCGGGAAACGTTGGGTTGAGACGTGGAACACACAGAGTTCAGACCCATGTTCTGAAATTCCTGTCGGACGACGGCCTGGATCATCGCAATGGTGGTTGCTGGCGGATCGGGAGGCGTCGTGGAGAAAGCTGGCGAACAGGTGGCCTCGAGTTCGCGGCGAACAATACTGGTGACGTCGTCAGAGGT
Organism: Dermacentor andersoni; assembly: GCF_023375885.2. Classification (NCBI taxonomy): domain Eukaryota; kingdom Metazoa; phylum Arthropoda; class Arachnida; order Ixodida; family Ixodidae; genus Dermacentor; species Dermacentor andersoni. Next base: position 101,156 of record NW_027314891.1, on the reverse strand, counting down.
GGCGGTCTGACGTGGTCGACCCTCACATGTCGACGTAGCAGCAGTGTTGGGAAGCCGTGTGATATGGTGTGTAATACGGCGGCTCTTAGCTTGCTCAAGGCGACGGCATTCTTTGATGATGGCGTCGATAGTGGAGACGTTGCCGAAAACAAGCAAATTGAAAGCGTCGTCGGCGATGCCTTTTAGAATATGTGACACTTTATCGGCTTCGGACATACCATCGTCAGCTTTGCGGCATAGAGCTAAGACGTCGAGGATGTAGGAAACGTACGGCTCCGTAGATGACTGTACACGAGACGCAAGAGCCTTTCTCGCGGCAGCCTTGCGCCCAATGGGGTCGCCGAACAGTTCCCGTAGCTTCTCTTTGAAATTGTCCCAACTAGTTATCTCGTCGTCATGCGTTTGGTGCCACACGCGTGGGGTGCCGCCGAGATAAAAGATGACATTGGCGAGCATAACCGTTGGGTCCCACCTGTTATTAGCACTTGCGTGTTCATAGAGTTTGATCCAGTCGTCAACATCCTGGCCGTCCAGGCCAGAGAACACACCTGGGTCGCGATGTGGGGCGACCGTGACGATGGGAGCAGTGGGACATGCCGAAGCCGTTGCAGAGGTGGGCGCGTCACCGGGAGGCATGGTGACAAGCTCGGTGTGCCGACCACTTCTGAGTTCCGTGGTGAGGACGGGGATCGCTGACCTCCACCAGAATGTTGCGTGTGGAAAGACACAGACAGAAGAGGCTATTTACAGGCTATTTACACTGGAGCCAGGCAGCCAGGCTGACACTCGCTCGCGCCAAGCGCACCGACCAACTTCGTCGTCGTTCTCGCGGCGGCTCATTTCTTGAGCATCGCTTGAGCATATCGTAATAATATTGCCTTGCTTAGTAACTCAGGGGACCAATTGCAATACATGCTCACTGACCTGGAGAGGCAGAGCAGAAGAGTGGGTCTAAAAATTAATCTGCAGAAAACTAAAGTAATGTTTAACAGTCTCGGAAGAGAACAGCAATTTACAATAGGCAGCGAGGCACTGGAAGTCGTAAGGGATTACATCTACTTAGGGCAGGTAGTGACGGCGGATCGGGATCATGAGACGGAAATAATCAGAAGAATAAGAATGGGCTGGGGTGCGTTTGGCAGGCATTCTCAGATCATGAACAGCAGGTTGCCATTATCCCTCAAGAGAAAAGTGTATAATAGCTGTGTCTTACCAGTACTCACCTACGGGGCAGAAATCTGGAGGCTTACGAAAAGGGTTCTACTCAAATTGAGGACGACGCAACGAGCTATGGAAAGAAGAATGATAGGTGTAACGTTAAGGGATAAGAAAAGAGCAGATTGGGTGAGGGAACAAACGCGAGTTAATGACATCTTAGTTGAAATCAAGAAAAAGAAATGGGCATGGGCAGGACATGTAATGAGGAGGGAAGATAACCGATGGTCATTAAGGGTTACGGACTGGATCCCAAGGGAAGGGAAGCGTAGCAGGGGGCGGCAGAAAGTTAGGTGGGCGGATGAGATTAAGAAGTTTGCAGGGACGGCATGGCCGCAATTAGTACATGACCGGGGTTGTTGGAGAAGTATGGGAGAGGCCTTTGCCCTGCAGTGGGCGTAACCAGGCTGATGATGATGATGATGATCTTGTGGTTTTGCAGAAAACTTCAGTCTCGTCTACCAAAAGATGCATGTGCATGCTTAAAACGCGTTTTCGCACGAATCCGTGCGCGGGTGCTAAAAAGAGCAGCATCGGCATGCTTAGCACGTTGTTTGGTAGAAATCCACGTGCGCGTTCTGCGCAAAGCACCATTTGCATGCACATCTTGTGGTTTTGCAGAAAACTTCAATCTCGTCTACCAAAAGATGCATGTGCATGCTTAAAACGCGTTTTCGCGCGAATCCGTGCGCGGGTGCTAAAAAGAGCAGCATCGGCATGCTTAGCACGTTGTTTGGTAGAAATCCACGTGCGCGTTCTGCGAAAAGCACCATTTGCATGCACATATTGTGGTTTCGCAGAAAACTTCTATCTCGTCTACCAAAAGATGCATGTGCATGCTTAAAACGCGTTTTCGCACGAATCCGTGCGCGGGTGCTAAAAAGAGCAGCATCGGCATGCTTAGCACGTTGTTTGGTAGAAATCCACGTGCGCGTTCTGCGAAAAGCACCATTTGCATGCACATCTTGTGGTTTTGCAGAAAACTTCAATCTCGTCTACTAAAAGATGCATGTGCATGCTTAAAACGCGTTTTCGCACAAATCCGTGCGCGGGTGCTAAAAAGAGCAGCATCGGCATGCTTAGCACGTTGTTTGGTAGAAATCCACGTGCGCGTTCTGCGAAAAGCACCATTTGCATGCACATCTTGTGGTTTTGCAGAAAACTTCAATCTCGTCTACCAAAAGATGCATGTGCATGCTTAAAACGCGTTTTCGCACGAATCCGTGCGCGGGTGCTAAAAAGAGCAGCATCGGCATGCTTAGCACGTTGTTTGGTAGAAATCCACGTGCGCGTTCTGCGAAAAGCACCATTTGCATGCACATCTTGTGGTTTTGCAGAAAACTTCAATCTCGTCTACCAAAAGATGCATGTGCATGCTTAAAACGCGTTTTCGCGCGAATCCGTGCGCGGGTGCTAAAAAGAGCAGCATCGGCATGCTTAGCACGTTGTTTGGTAAAAATCCACGTGCGCGTTCTGCGAAAAGCACCATTTGCATGCACATATTGTGGTTTCGCAGAAAACTTCTATCTCGTCTACCAAAAGATGCATGTGCATGCTTAAAACGCGTTTTCGCACGAATCCGTGCGCGGGTGCTAAAAAGAGCAGCATCGGCATGCTTAGCACGTTGTTTGGTAGAAATCCACGTGCGCGTTCTGCGAAAAGCACCATTTGCATGCACATCTTGTGGTTTTGCAGAAAACTTCAATCTCGTCTACTAAAAGATGCATGTGCATGCTTAAAACGCGTTTTCGCACAAATCCGTGCGCGGGTGCTAAAAAGAGCAGCATCGGCATGCTTAGCACGTTGTTTGGTAGAAATCCACGTGCGCGTTCTGCGAAAAGCACCATTTGCATGCACATCTTGTGGTTTTGCAGAAAACTTCAATCTCGTCTACCAAAAGATGCATGTGCATGCTTAAAACGCGTTTTCGCACAAATCCGTGCGCGGGTGCTAAAAAGAGCAGCATCGGCATGCTTAGCACGTTGTTTGGTAGAAATCCACGTGCGCGTTCTGCGAAAAGCACCATTTGCATGCACATCTTGTGGTTTTGCAGAAAACTTCAATCTCGTCTACCAAAAGATGCATGTGCATGCTTAAAACGCGTTTTCGCACAAATCCGTGCCCGGGTGCTAAAAAGAGCAGCATCGGCATGCTTAGCACGTTGTTTGGTAGAAATCCACGTGCGCGTTCTGCGAAAAGCACCATTTGCATGCACATCTTGTGGTTTTGCAGAAAACTTCAATCTCGTCTACCAAAAGATGCATGTGCATGCTTAAAACGCGTTTTCGCACAAATCCGTGCGCGGGTGCTAAAAAGAGCAGCATCGGCATGCTTAGCACGTTGTTTGGTAGAAATCCACGTGCGCGTTCTGCGAAAAGCACCATTTGCATGCACATCTTGTGGTTTTGCAGAAAACTTCAATCTCGTCTACCAAAAGATGCATGTGCATGCTTAAAACGCGTTTTCGCACAAATCCGTGCGCGAGTGCTAAAAAGAGCAGCATCGGCATGCTTAGCACGTTGTTTGGTAGAAATCCACGTGGGCGTTCTGCGAAAAGCACCATTTGCATGCACATCTTGTGGTTTTGCAGAAAACTTCAATCTCGTCTACCAAAAGATGCATGTGCATGCATAAAACGCGTTTTCGCACGAATCCGTGCACGGGTGCTAAAAAGAGCAGCATCGGCATGCTTAGCACGTTGTTTGGCAGAAATCCACGTGCGCGTTCTGCGAAAGGCACCATTTGCATGCACATCTTGTGGTTTTGCAGAAAACTTCAATCTCGTCTACCAAAAGATGCATGTGCATGCTTAAAACGCGTTTTCGCACGAATCCGTGCGCGGGTGCTAAAAAGAGCAGCATCGGCATGCTTAGCACGTTGTTTGGTAGAAATCCACGTGCGCGTTCTGCGAAAAGCACCATTTGCATGCACATCTTGTGGTGTTGCAGAAAACTTCAATCTCGTCTACCAAAAGATGCATGTGCATGCTTAAAACGCGTTTTCGCACGAATCTGTGCGCGGGTGCTAAAAAGAGCAGCATCGGCATGCTTAGCACGTTGTTTGGTAGAAATCCACGTGCGCGTTCTGCGAAAAGCACCATTTGCATGCACATCTTGTGGTTTTGCAGAAAACTTCAATCTCGTCTACTAAAAGATGCATGTGCATGCTTAAAACGCGTTTTCGCATGAATCCGTGCGCGGGTGCTAAAAAGAGCAGCATCGGCATGCTTAGCACGTTGTTTGGTAGAAATCCACGTGCGCGTTTTGCGAAAAGCACCATTTGCATGCACATCTTGTGGTTTTGCAGAAAACTTCAATCTCGTCTACCAAAAGATGCATGTGGATGCTTAAAACGCGTTTTCGCACGAATCCGTGCGCGGGTGCTAAAAAGAGCAGCATCGGCATGCTTAGCACGTTGTTTGGTAGAAATCCACGTGCGCGTTCTGCGAAAAGCACCATTTGCATGCACATCTTGTGGTTTTGCAGAAAACTTCAATCTCGTCTACCAAAAGATGCATGTGCATGCTTAAAACGCGTTTTCGCACAAATCCGTGCGCGGGTGCTAAAAAGAGCAGCATCGGCATGCTTAGCACGTCGTTTGGTAGAAATCCACGTGCGCGTTCTGCCAAAAGGACCATTTGCATGCACATCTTGTGGTTTTGCAGAAAACTCCATCCGCGTCTACCAAAAGATGCATGTGCATGCTTAAAACGCGTTTTCGCACGAATCCGTGCGCGGGTGCTAAAAAGAGCAGCATCGGCATGCTTAGCACGTTGTTTGGTAGAAATGCACGTGCGCGTTCTGCGAAAAGCACCATTTGCATGCACATCTTGTGGTTTTGCAGTAAACTTCAATCTCGTCTACCAAAAGATGCATGTGCATGCTTAAAACGCGTTTTCGCACGAATCCGTGCGCGGGTGCTAAAAAGAGCAGCATCGGCATGCTTAGCACGTTGTTTGGTAGAAATCCACGTGCGCGTTCTGCGAAAAGCACCATTTGCATGCACATCTTGTGGTTTTGCAGAAAACTTCAATCTGGTCTACCAAAAGATGCATGTGCATGCTTAAAACGCGTTTTCGCACGAATCCGTGCGCGGGTGCTAAAAAGAGCAGCATCGGCATGCTTAGCACGTTGTTTGGCAGAAATCCACGTGCGCGTTCTGCGAAAGGCACCATTTGCATGCACATCTTGTGGTTTTGCAGAAAACTTCAATCTCGTCTACCAAAAGATGCATGTGCATGCTTAAAACGCGTTTTCGCACGAATCCGTGCGCGGGTGCTAAAAAGAGCAGCATCGGCATGCTTAGCACGTTGTTTGGTAGAAATCCACGTGCGCGTTCTGCGAAAAGCACCATTTGCATGCACATCTTGTGGTGTTGCAGAAAACTTCAATCTCGTCTACCAAAAGATGCATGTGCATGCTTAAAACGCGTTTTCGCACGAATCCGTGAGCGGGTGCTAAAAAGAGCAGCATCGGCATGCTTAGCACGTTGTTTGGTAGAAATCCACGTGCGCGTTCTGCGAAAAGCACCATTTGCATGCACATCTTGTGGTGTTGCAGAAAACTTCAATCTCGTCTACCAAAAGATGCATGTGGATGCTTAAAACGCGTTTTCGCACGAATCCGTGCGCGGGTGCTAAAAAGAGCAGCATCGGCATGCTTAGCACGTTGTTTGGTAGAAATCCACGTGCGCGTTCTGCGAAAAGCACCATTTGCATGCACATCTTGTGGTTTTGCAGAAAACTTCAATCTCGTCTACCAAAAGATGCATGTGCATGCTTAAAACGCGTTTTCGCACAAATCCGTGCGCGGGTGCTAAAAAGAGCAGCATCGGCATGCTTAGCACGTCGTTTGGTAGACATCCACGTGCGCGTTCTGCCAAAAGGACCATTTGCATGCACATCTTGTGGTTTTGCAGAAAACTCCATCCGCGTCTACCAAAAGATGCATGTGCATGCTTAAAACGCGTTTTCGCACGAATCCTTGGGCGGGTGCTAAAAAGAGCAGCATCGGCATGCTTAGCACGTTGTTTGGTAGAAATCCACGTGCGCGTTCTGCGAAAAGCACAATTTGCATGCACATCTTGTGGTTTTGCAGAAAACTTCAATCTCGTCTACCAAAAGATGCATGTGCATGCTTAAAACGCGTTTTCGCACAAATCCGTGCGCGGGTGCTAAAAAGAGCAGCATCGGCATGCTTAGCACGTCGTTTGGTAGAAATCCACGTGTGCGTTCTGCCAAGAGCACCATTTGCAAGCACATCTTGTGGTTTTGCAGAAAACTTCATGCGCGTCTACCAAAAGATGCATGTGCATGCTTAAAACGCGTTTTCGCACGAATCCGTGCGCGGGTGCTAAAAAGAGCAGCATCGGCATGCTTAGCACGTCGTTTGGTAGACATCCACGTGCGCGTTCTGCGAAAAGCACCATTTGCATGCACATCTTGTGGTTTTGCAGAAAACTTCAATCTCGTCTACCAAAAGATGCATGTGTATGCTTAAAACGCGTTTTCGCACGAATCCGTGTGCGGGTGCTAAAAAGAGCAGCATCGGCATGCTTAGCACGTCGTTTGGTAGAAATCCACGTGCGCGTTCTGCCAAAAGGACCATTTGCATGCACATCTTGTGGTTTTGCAGAAAACTCCATCCGCGTCTACCAAAAGATGCATGTGCATGCTTAAAACGCGTTTTCGCACGAATCCGTGCGCGGGTGCTAAAAAGAGCAGCATCGGCATGCTTAGCACGTTGTTTGGTAGAAATCCACGTGCGCGTTCTGCGAAAAGCACCATTTGCATGCACACCTTGTGGTTTTGCAGAAAACTTCAATCTCGTCTACCAAAAGATGCATGTGCATGCTTAAAACGCGTGTTCGCACGAATCCGTGCGCGGGTGCTAAAAAGAGCAGCATCGGCATGCTTAGCACGTTGTTTGGTAGAAATCCACGTGCGCGTTCTGCGAAAAGCACCATTTGCATGCACATCTTGTGGTTTTGCAGAAAACTTCAATCTCGTCTACCAAAAGATGCATGTGCATGCTTAAAACGCGTTTTCGCACGAATCCGTGCGCGGGTGCTAAAAAGAGCAGCATCGGCATGCTTAGCACGTTGTTTGGTAGAAATCCACGTGCGCGTTCTGCCAAAAGCACCATTTGCATGCACATCTTGTGGTTTTGCAGAAAACTTCATCCGCGTCTACCAAAAGATGCATGTGCATGCTTAAAACGCGTTTTCGCACGAATCCGTGCGCGGGTGCTAAAAAGAGCAGCATCGGCATGCTTAGCACGTTGTTTGGTAGAAATCCACGTGCGCGTTCTGCGAAAAGCACCATTTGCATGCACATCTTGTGGTTTTGCAGAAAACTTCAATCTCGTCTACCAAAAGATGCATGTGCATGCTTAAAACGCGTTTTCGCACGAATCCGTGCGCGGGTGCTAAAAAGAGCAGCATCGGCATGCTTAGCACGTTCTTTGGCAGAAATCCACGTGCGCGTTCTGCGAAAAGCACCATTTGCATGCACATCTTGTGGTTTCGCAGAAAACTTCAATCTCGTCTACCAAAAGATGCATGTGCATGCTTAAAACGCGTTTTCGCACGAATCCGTGCGCGGGTGCTAAAAAGAGCAGCATCGGCATGCTTAGCACGTTGTTTGGTAGAAATCCACGTGCGCGTTCTGCGAAAAGCACCATTTGCATGCACATCTTGTGGTTTTGCAGAAAACTTCAATCTCGTCTACCAAAAGATGCATGTGCATGCTTAAAACACGTTTTCGCACGAATCCGTGCGCGGGTGCTAAAAAGAGCAGCATCGGCATGCTTAGCACGTTGTTTGGTAGAAATCCACGTGCGCGTTCTGCGAAAAGCACCATTTGCATGCACATCTTGTGGTTTTGCAGAAAACTTTAATCTCGTCTACGAAAAGATGCATGTGCATGCTTAAAACGCGTTTTCGCACGAATCCGTGCGCGGGTGCTAAAAAGAGCAGCATCGGCATGCTTAGCACGTTGTTTGGTAGAAATCCACGTGCGCGTTCTGCGAAAAGCACCATTTGCATGCACATCTTGTGGTTTTGCAGAAAACTTCATCCGCGTCTACCAAAAGATGCATGTGCATGCTTAAAACGCGTTTTCCCACGAATCCGTGCGCGGGTGCTAAAAAGAGCAGCATCGGCATGCTTAGCACGTTGTTTGGTAGAAATCCACGTGCGCGTTCTGCGAAAAGCACCATTTGCATGCACATCTTGTGGTTTTGCAGAAAACTTCAATCTCGTCTACCAAAAGATGCATGTGCATGCTTAAAACGCGTTTTCGCACGAATCCGTGCGCGGGTGCTAAAAAGAGCAGCGTCGGCATGCTTAGCACGTTGTTTGGCAGAAATCCACGTGCGCGTTCTGCGAAAAGCACCATTTGCATGCACATCTTGTGGTTTTGCAGAAAACTTCAATCTCGTCTACCAAAAGATGCATGTGCATGCTTAAAACGCGTTTTCCGCACGAATCCGTGCGCGGGTGCTAAAAAAGAGCAGCGTCGGCATGCTTAGCACGTTGTTTGGCAGAAATCCACGTGCGCGTTCTGCGAAAAGCACCATTTGCATGCACATCTTGTGGTTTTGCAGAAACTTCAATCTCGTCTACCAAAAGATGCATGTGCATGCTTAAAACACGTTTTCGCACGAATCCGTGCGCGGGTGCTAAAAAGAGCAGCATCGGCATGCTTAGCACGTTGTTTGGTAGAAATCCACGTGCGCGTTCTGCGAAAAGCACCATTTGCATGCACATCTTGTGGTTTTGCAGAAAACTTCAATCTCGTCTACCAAAGATGCATGTGCATGCTTAAAACGCGTTTTCGCACGAATCCGTGCGCGGGTGCTAAAAAGAGCAGCATCGGCATGCTTAGCACGTTGTTTGGTAGAAATCCACGTGCGGCGTTCTGCGAAAAGCACCATTTGCATGCACATCTTGTGTTTTGCAGAAAACTTCAATCTCGTCTACCAAAAGTTGCATGTGCATGCTTAAAACGCGTTTTCGCACGAATCCGTGCGCGGGTGCTAAAAAAGAGCAGCATCGGCATGCTTAGCACGTTGTTTGGTAGAAGTCCACGTGCGCGTTCTGCGAAAAGCACCATTTGCATGCACATCTTGTGGTTTTGCAGAAAACTTCAATCTCGTCTACCAAAAGATGCATGTGCATGCTTAAAACGCGTTTTCGCACGAATCCGTGCGCGGGGTGCTAAAAAGAGCAGCATCGGCATGCTTAGCACGTTGTTTGGTTGAAATCCACGTGCGCGTTCTGCGAAAGCACCATTTGCATGCACATCTTTTGGTTTTGCAGAAAACTTCAATCTCGTCTACCAAAAGATGCATGTGCATGCTTAAAACACGTTTTCGCACGAATCCGTGCGCGGGTGCTAAAAAGAGCAGCATCGGCATGCTTAGCACGTTGTTTGGTAGAAATCCCCGTGCGCGTTCTGCGAAAAGCACCATTTGCATGCACATCTTGTGGTTTTGCAGAAAACTTCAATCTCGTCTACCAAAAGATGCATGTGCATGCTTAAAACGCGTTTTCGCACGAAATCCGTGCGCGGGTGCTAAAAGAGCAGCATCGGCATGCTTAGCACGTTGTTGGTAGAAATCCACGTGCGCGTTCTGCGAAAAGCACCATTTGCATGCACATCTTGTGGTTTTGCAGAAAACTTCAATCTCGTCTACCCAAAAGATGCATGTGCATGCTTAAAACGCGTTTTCGCACGAATCCGTGCGCGGGTGCTAAAAGAGCAGCATCGGCATGCTTAGCACGTTGTTTGGTAGAAATCCACGTGCGCGTTCTGCGAAAAGCACCATTTGCATGCACATCTTGTGGTTTTTGCAGAAAACTTCAATCTCGTCTACCAAAAGATGCATGTGCATGCTTTAAAACGCGTTTTCGCACGAATCCGTGCGCGGGTGCTAAAAAGAGCAGCATCGGCATGCTTAGCACGTTGTTTGGTAGAAATCCACGTGCGCGTTCTGCGAAAGCACATTTGCTTGCACATCTTGTGGTTTTGCAGAAAACTTCAATCTCGTCTACCAAAAGATGCATGTGCATGCTTAAAACGCGTTTTCGCACGAATCCGTGCGCGGGTGCTAAAAAGAGCAGCATCGGCATGCTTAGCACGTTGTTTGGTAGAAATCCACGTGAGCGTTCTGCGAAAAAGCACCATTTGCATGCACATCTTGTGGTTTTGCAGAAAACTTCAATCTCGTCTACCAAAAGATGCATGTGCATGCTTAAAACGCGTTTTCGCACGAATCCGTGCGCGGGTGCTAAAAAGAGCAGCATCGGCATGCTTAGCACGTTGTTTGGTAGAAATCCACGTGCGCGTTCTGCGAAAAGCACCATTTGCATGCACATCTTGTGGTTTTGCAGAAAACTTCAATCTCGTCTACCAAAAGATGCATGTGCATGCTTAAAACGCGTTTTCGCACAAATCAGTGCGCGGGTGCTAAAAAGAGCAGCATCGGCATGCTTAGCACGTTGTTTGGTAGAAGTCCACGTGCGCGTTCTGCGAAAAGCACCATTTGCATGCACATCTTGTGGTTTTGCAGAAAACTTCAATCTCGTCTACCAAAAGATGCATGTGCATGCTTAAAACGCGTTTTCGCACGAATCCGTGCGCGGGTGCTAAAAAGAGCAGCATCGGCATGCTTAGCACGTTGTTTGGTTGAAATCCACGTGCGCGTTCTGCGAAAAGCACCATTTGCATGCACATCTTGTGGTTTTGCAGAAAACTTCAATCTCGTCTACCAAAAGATGCATGTGCATGCTTAAAACACGTTTTCGCACGAATCCGTGCGCGGGTGCTAAAAAGAGCAGCATCGGCATGCTTAGCACGTTGTTTGGTAGAAATCCACGTGCGCGTTCTGCGAAAAGCACCATTTGCATGCACATCTTGTGGTTTTGCAGAAAACTTCAATCTCGTCTACCAAAAGATGCATGTGCATGCTTAAAACGCGTTTTCGCACGAATCCGTGCGCGGGTGCTAAAAAGAGCAGCATCGGCATGCTTAGCACGTTGTTTGGTAGAAATCCACGTGCGCGTTCTGCGAAAAGCACCATTTGCATGCACATCTTGTGGTTTTGCAGAAAACTTCATCCGCGTCTACCAAAAGATGCATGTGCATGCTTAAAACGCGTTTTCGCACGAATCCGTGCGCGGGTGCTAAAAAGAGCAGCATCGGCATGCTTAGCACGTTGTTTGGTAGAAATCCACGTGCGCGTTCTGCGAAAAGCACCATTTGCATGCACATCTTGTGGTTTTGCAGAAAACTTCAATCTCGTCTACCAAAAGATGCATGTGCATGCTTAAAACGCGTTTTCGCACGAATCCGTGCGCGGGTGCTAAAAAGAGCAGCATCAGCATGCTTAGCACGTTGTTTGGTAGAAATCCACGTGCGCGTTCTGCGAAAAGCACCATTTGCATGCACATCTTGTGGTTTTGCAGAAAACTTCAATCTCGTCTACCAAAAGATGCATGTGCATGCTTAAAACGCGTTTTCGCACAAATCAGTGCGCGGGTGCTAAAAAGAGCAGCATCGGCATGCTTAGCACGTTGTTTGGTAGAAGTCCACGTGCGCGTTCTGCGAAAAGCACCATTTGCATGCACATCTTGTGGTTTTGCAGAAAACTTCAATCTCGTCTACCAAAAGATGCATGTGCATGCTTAAAACGCGTTTTCGCACGAATCCGTGCGCGGGTGCTAAAAAGAGCAGCATCGGCATGCTTAGCACGTTGTTTGGTTGAAATCCACGTGCGCGTTCTGCGAAAAGCACCATTTGCATGCACATCTTGTGGTTTTGCAGAAAACTTCAATCTCGTCTACCAAAAGATGCATGTGCATGCTTAAAACACGTTTTCGCACGAATCCGTGCGCGGGTGCTAAAAAGAGCAGCATCGGCATGCTTAGCACGTTGTTTGGTAGAAATCCACGTGCGCGTTCTGCGAAAAGCACCATTTGCATGCACATCTTGTGGTTTTGCAGAAAACTTCAATCTCGTCTACCAAAAGATGCATGTGCATGCTTAAAACGCGTTTTCGCACGAATCCGTGCGCGGGTGCTAAAAAGAGCAGCATCGGCATGCTTAGCACGTTGTTTGGTAGAAATCCACGTGCGCGTTCTGCGAAAAGCACCATTTGCATGCACATCTTGTGGTTTCGCAGAAAACTTCATCCGCGTCTACCAAAAGATGCATGTGCATGCTTAAAACGCGTTTTCCCACGAATCCGTGCGCGGGTGCTAAAAAGAGCAGCATCGGCATGCTTAGCACGTTGTTTGGTAGAAATCCACGTGCGCGTTCTGCGAAAAGCACCATTTGCATGCACATCTTGTGGTTTTGCAGAAAACTTCAATCTCGTCTACCAAAAGATGCATGTGCATGCTTAAAACGCGTTTTCGCACGAATCCGTGCGCGGGTGCTAAAAAGAGCAGCATCGGCATGCTTAGCACGTTGTTTGGTAGAAATCCACGTGCGCGTTCTGCGAAAAGCACCATTTGCATGCACATCTTGTGGTTTTGCAGAAAACTTCAATCTCGTCTACCAAAAGATGCATGTGCATGCTTAAAACGCGTTTTCGCACAAATCCGTGCACGGGTGCTAAAAAGAGCAGCATCGGCATGCTTAGCACGTTGTTTGGTAGAAGTCCACGTGCGCGTTCTGCGAAAAGCACCATTTGCATGCACATCTTGTGGTTTTGCAGAAAACTTCAATCTCGTCTACCAAAAGATGCATGTGCATGCTTAAAACGCGTTTTCGCACGAATCCGTGCGCGGGTGCTAAAAAGAGCAGCATCGGCATGCTTAGCACGTTGTTTGGTTGAAATCCACGTGCGCGTTCTGCGAAAAGCACCATTTGCATGCACATCTTGTGGTTTTGCAGAAAACTTCAATCTCGTCTACCAAAAGATGCATGTGCATGCTTAAAACACGTTTTCGCACGAATCCGTGCGCGGGTGCTAAAAAGAGCAGCATCGGCATGCTTAGCACGTTGTTTGGTAGAAATCCACGTGCGCGTTCTGCGAAAAGCACCATTTGCATGCACATCTTGTGGTTTTGCAGAAAACTTACATCTCGTCTACCAAAAGATGCATGTGCATGCTTAAAACGCGTTTTCGCACGAATCCGTGCGCGGGTGCTAAAAAGAGCAGCATCGGCATGCTTAGCACGTTGTTTGGTAGAAATCCACGTGCGCGTTCTGCGAAAAGCACCATTTGCATGCACATCTTGTGGTTTTGCAGAAAACTTCAATCTCGTCTACCAAAAGATGCATGTGCATGCTTAAAACGCGTTTTCGCACGAATCCGTGCGCGGGTGCTAAAAAGAGCAGCATCGGCATGCTTAGCACGTTGTTTGGTAGAAATCCACGTGCGCGTTCTGCGAAAAGCACCATTTGCATGCACATCTTGTGGTTTTTGCAGAAAACTTCAATCTCGTCTACCAAAAGATGCATGTGCATGCTTAAAACGCGTTTTCGCACAAATCCGTGCGCGGGTGCTAAAAAGAGCAGCATCGGCATGCTTAGCACGTTGTTTGGTAGAAATCCACGTGCGCGTTCTGCGAAAAGCACCATTTGCATGCACATCTTGTGGTTTTGCAGAAAACTTCAATCTCGTCTACCAAAAGATGCATGTGCATGCTTAAAACGCGTTTTCGCACGAATCCGTGCGCGGGTGCTAAAAAGAGCAGCATCGGCATGCTTAGCACGTTGTTTGGTAGAAATCCACGTGCGCGTTCTGCGAAAAGCACCATTTGCATGCACATCTTGTGGTTTTGCAGAAAACTTCAATCTCGTCTACCAAAAGATGCATGTGCATGCTTAAAACGCGTTTTCGCACAAATCCGTGCGCGGGTGCTAAAAAGAGCAGCATCGGCATGCTTAGCACGTTGTTTGGTAGAAGTCCACGTGCGCGTTCTGCGAAAAGCACCATTTGCATGTACATCTTGTGGTTTTGCAGAAAACTTCAATCTCGTCTACCAAAAGATGCATGTGCATGCTTAAAACGCGTTTTCGCACGAATCCGTGCGCGGGTGCTAAAAAGAGCAGCATCGGCATGCTTAGCACGTTGTTTGGTTGAAATCCACGTGCGCGTTCTGCGAAAAGCACCATTTGCATGCACATCTTGTGGTTTTGCAGAAACTTCAATCTCGTCTACCAAAAGATGCATGTGCATGCTTAAAACACGTTTTCGCACGAATCCGTGCGCGGGTGCTAAAAAGAGCAGCATCGGCATGCTTAGTACGTTGTTTGGTAGAAATCCACGTGCGCGTTCTGCGAAAAGCACCATTTGCATGCACGTCTTGTGGTTTTGCAGAAAACTTCAATCTCGTCTACCAAAAAGATGCATGTGCATGCTTAAAACGCGTTTCGCACGAATCCGTGCGCGGTGCTAAAAAGAGCAGCATCGGCATGCTTAGCACGTTGTTTGGTAGAAATCCACGTGCGCGTTCTGCGAAAAGCACCATTTTGCATGCACATCTTGTGGTTTTGCAGAAAACTTCAATCTCGTCTACCAAAAGATGCATGTGCATGCTTAAAACGCGTTTTCGCACGAATCCGTGCGCGGGTGCTAAAAAGAGCAGCATCGGCATGCTTAGCACGTTGTTTGGTAGAAATCCACGTGCGCGTTCTGCGAAAAGCACCATTGCATGCACATCTTGTGGTTTTGCAGAAAACTTCAATCTCGTCTACCAAAAGATGCATGTGCATGCTTAAAACGCGTTTTCGCACAAATCCGTGCGCGGGTGCTAAAAAGAGCAGCATCGGCATGCTTAGCACGTTGTTTGGTAGAAATCCACGTGCGCGTTCTGCGAAAAGCACCATTTGCATGCACATATTGTGGTTTTTGCAGAAAACTTCAATCTCGTCTACCAAAAGATGGCATGTGCATGCTTAAAACGCGTCTTTCGCACGAATCCGTGCGCGGGTGCTAAAAAGAGCAGGCATCGGCATGCTTAGCACGTTGTTTGGTAGAAATCCACGTGGCGCGTTCTGCGAAAAGCACCATTTGCATGCACATCTTGTGGTTTTGCAGAAACTTCAATCTCATCTACCAAAAAATGCATGTGCATGCTTAAAACGCGTTTCGCACGAATCCGTGCGCGGGTGCTAAAAAGAGCAGCATCGGCATGCTTAGCACGTTGTTTTGTAGAAATCCACGTGCGCGTTCTGCGAAAAGCACCATTTGCATGCACATTTTGTGGTTTTGCAGAAACTTCATCCGCGTCTACCAAAGATGGCATGTGCATGCTTAAAACGCGTTTTCGCACGAATCCGTGCGCGGGTGCTAAAAGAGCAGCATCGGCATGCTTAGCACGTCGTTTGGTAGAAATCCACGTGCGCGTTCTGCCAAAAGGACCATTTGCATGCACATCTTGTGGTTTTGCAGAAAACTCATCCGCGTCTACCAAAAGATGCATGTGCATGCTTAAAACGCGTTTTCGCACGAATCCGTGCGCGGGTGGAAAAAGAGCAGCATCGGCATGCTTAGCACGTTGTTTGGTAGAAATCCACGTGCGCGTTCTGCGAAAAGCACCATTTGCATGCACATCTTGTGGTTTTGCAGAAAACTTCAATCTCGTCTACCAAAAGATGCATGTGCATGCTTAATAACGCGTTTTCGCACGAATCCGTGCGCGGGTGCTAAAAAGAGCAGCGTCGGCATGCTTAGCACGTTGTTTGGCAGAAATCCACGTGCGCGTTCTGCGAAAAGCACCATTTGCATGCACATCTTGTGGTTTTGCAGAAAACCTTCAATCTCGTCTACAAAAGATGCATGTGCATGCTTAAACACGTTTCGCACGAATCCGTGCGCGGGTGCTAAAAAGAGCAGCATCGGCATGCTTAGCACGTTGTTTGGTAGAAATCCACGTGCCGTTCTGCGTATAGAAGCACCATTTGCATGCACATCTTGTGGTTTTGCAGAAAACTTCAATCTCGTCTACCAAAAGATGCATGTGCATGCTTAAAACGCGTTTTCGCACGAATCCGTGCGCGGGTGCTAAAAAGAGCAGCATCGGCATGCTTAGCACGTTGTTTGGTAGAAATCCACGTGCGCGTTCTGCGAAAAGCACCATTTGCATGCACATCTTGTGGTTTTGCAGAAAACTTCAATCTCGTCTACCAAAAGTTGCATGTGCATGCTTAAAACGCGTTTTCGCACGAATCCGTGCGCGGGTGCTAAAAAGAGCAGCATCGGCATGCTTAGCACGTTGTTTGGTAGAAATCCACGTGCGCGTTCTGCGAAAAGCACCATTTGCATGCATATCTTGTGGTTTTGCAGAAAACTTCAATCTCGTCTACCAAAAGATGCATGTGCATGCTTAAAACGCGTTTTCGCACAAATCCGTGCGCGGGTGCTAAAAAGAGCAGCATCGGCATGCTTAGCACGTTGTTTGGTAGAAGTCCACGTGCGCGTTCTGCGAAAAGCACCATTTGCATGCACATCTTGTGGTTTTGCAGAAAACTTCAATCTCGTCTACCAAAAGATGCATGTGCATGCTTAAAACGCGTTTTCGCACGAATCCGTGCGCGGGTGCTAAAAAGAGCAGCATCGGCATGCTTAGCACGTTGTTTGGTTGAAATCCACGTGCGCGTTCTGCGAAAAGCACCATTTGCATGCACATCTTTTGGTTTTGCAGAAAACTTCAATCTCGTCTACCAAAAGATGCATGTGCATGCTTAAAACACGTTTTCGCACGAATCCGTGCGCGGGTGCTAAAAAGAGCAGCATCGGCATGCTTAGCACGTTGTTTGGTAGAAATCCACGTGCGCGTTCTGCGAAAAGCACCATTTGCATGCACATCTTGTGGTTTTGCAGAAAACTTCAATCTCGTCTACCAAAAGATGCATGTGCATGCTTAAAACGCGTTTTCGCACGAATCCGTGCGCGGGTGCTAAAAAGAGCAGCATCGGCATGCTTAGCACGTTGTTTGGTAGAAATCCACGTGCGCGTTCTGCGAAAAGCACCATTTGCATGCACATCTTGTGGTTTTGCAGAAAACTTCAATCTCGTCTACCAAAAGATGCATGTGCATGCTTAAAACGCGTTTTCGCACGAATCCGTGCGCGGGTGCTAAAAAGAGCAGCATCGGCATGCTTAGCACGTTGTTTGGTAGAAATCCACGTGCGCGTTCTGCGAAAAGCACCATTTGCATGCACATCTTGTGGTTTTTGCAGAAAACTTCAATCTCGTCTACCAAAAGATGCATGTGCATGCTTAAAACGCGTTTTCGCACGAATCCGTGCGCGGGTGCTAAAAAGAGCAGCATCGGCATGCTTAGCACGTTGTTTGGTAGAAATCCACGTGCGCGTTCTGCGAAAAGCACCATTTGCTTGCACATCTTGTGGTTTTGCAGAAAACTTCAATCTCGTCTACCAAAAGATGCATGTGCATGCTTAAAACGCGTTTTCGCACGAATCCGTGCGCGGGTGCTAAAAAGAGCAGCATCGGCATGCTTAGCACGTTGTTTGGTAGAAATCCACGTGCGCGTTCTGCGAAAAGCACCATTTGCATGCACATCTTGTGGTTTTGCAGAAAACTTCAATCTCGTCTACCAAAAGATGCATGTGCATGCTTAAAACGCGTTTTCGCACGAATCCGTGCGCGGGTGCTAAAAAGAGCAGCATCGGCATGCTTAGCACGTTGTTTGGTAGAAATCCACGTGCGCGTTCTGCGAAAAGCACCATTTGCATGCACATCTTGTGGTTTTGCAGAAAACTTCAATCTCGTCTACCAAAAGATGCATGTGCATGCTTAAAACGCGTTTTCGCACGAATCCGTGCGCGGGTGCTAAAAAGAGCAGCATCGGCATGCTTAGCACGTTGTTTGGTAGAAATCCACGTGCGCGTTCTGCGAAAAGCACCATTTGCATGCACATCTTGTGGTTTTGCAGAAAACTTCAATCTCGTCTACCAAAAGTTGCATGTGCATGCTTAAAACGCGTTTTCGCACGAATCCGTGCGCGGGTGCTAAAAAGAGCAGCATCGGCATGCTTAGCACGTTGTTTGGTAGAAGTCCACGTGCGCGTTCTGCGAAAAGCACCATTTGCATGCACATCTTGTGGTTTTGCAGAAAACTTCAATCTCGTCTACCAAAAGATGCATGTGCATGCTTAAAACGCGTTTTCGCACGAATCCGTGCGCGGGTGCTAAAAAGAGCAGCATCGGCATGCTTAGCACGTTGTTTGGTTGAAATCCACGTGCGCGTTCTGCGAAAAGCACCATTTGCATGCACATCTTTTGGTTTTGCAGAAAACTTCAATCTCGTCTACCAAAAGATGCATGTGCATGCTTAAAACACGTTTTCGCACGAATCCGTGCGCGGGTGCTAAAAACAGCAGCATCGGCATGCTTAGCACGTTGTTTGGTAGAAATCCACGTGCGCGTTCTGCGAAAAGCACCATTTGCATGCACATCTTGTGGTTTTGCAGAAAACTTCAATCTCGTCTACCAAAAGATGCATGTGCATGCTTAAAACGCGTTTTCGCACGAATCCGTGCGCGGGTGCTAAAAAGAGCAGCATCGGCATGCTTAGCACGTTGTTTGGTAGAAATCCACGTGCGCGTTCTGCGAAAAGCACCATTTGCATGCACATCTTGTGGTTTTGCAGAAAACTTCAATCTCGTCTACCAAAAGATGCATGTGCATGCTTAAAACGCGTTTTCGCACGAATCCGTGCGCGGGTGCTAAAAAGAGCAGCATCGGCATGCTTAGCACGTTGTTTGGTAGAAATCCACGTGCGCGTTCTGCGAAAAGCACCATTTGCATGCACATCTTGTGGTTTTTGCAGAAAACTTCAATCTCGTCTACCAAAACATGCATGTGCATGCTTAAAACGCGTTTTCGCACGAATCCGTGCGCGGGTGCTAAAAAGAGCAGCATCGGCATGCTTAGCACGTTGTTTGGTAGAAATCCACGTGCGCGTTCTGCGAAAAGCACCATTTGCTTGCACATCTTGTGGTTTTGCAGAAAACCTTCAATCTCGTCTACCAAAAGATGCATGTGCATGCTTAAAACGCGTTTTCGCACGAATCCGTGCGCGGGTGCTAAAAAGAGCAGCATCGGCATGCTTAGCACGTTGTTTGGTAGAAATCCACGTGCGCGTTCTGCGAAAAGCACCATTTGCATGCACATCTTGTGGTTTTGCAGAAAACTTCAATCTCGTCTACCAAAAGATGCATGTGCATGCTTAAAACGCGTTTTCGCACGAATCCGTGCGCGGCGTGCTAAAAAGAGCAGCATCGGCATGCTTAGCACGTTGTTTGGTAGAAATCCACGTGCGCGTTCTGCGAAAAGCACCATTTGCATGCACATCTTGTGGTTTTGCAGAAAACTTCAATCTCGTCTACCAAAAGATGCATGTGCATGCTTAAAACGCGTTTTCGCACAAATCAGTGCGCGGGTGCTAAAAAGAGCAGCATCGGCATGCTTAGCACGTTGTTTGGTAGAAGTCCACGTGCGCGTTCTGCGAAAAGCACCATTTGCATGCACATCTTGTGGTTTTGCAGAAAACTTCAATCTCGTCTACCAAAAGATGCATGTGCATGCTTAAAACGCGTTTTCGCACGAATCCGTGCGCGGGTGCTAAAAAGAGCAGCATCGGCATGCTTAGCACGTTGTTTGGTTGAAATCCACGTGCGCGTTCTGCGAAAAGCACCATTTGCATGCACATCTTGTGGTTTTGCAGAAAACTTCAATCTCGTCTACCAAAAGATGCATGTGCATGCTTAAAACGCGTTTTCGCACGAATCCGTGCGCGGGTGCTAAAAAGAGCAGCATCGGCATGCTTAGCACGTTGTTTGGTAGAAATCCACGTGCGCGTTCTGCGAAAAGCACCATTTGCATGCACATCTTGTGGTTTTGCAGAAAACTTCAATCTCGTCTACCAAAAGATGCATGTGCATGCTTAAAACGCGTTTTCGCACAAATCCGTGCACGGGTGCTAAAAAGAGCAGCATCGGCATGCTTAGCACGTTGTTTGGTAGAAGTCCACGTGCGCGTTCTGCGAAAAGCACCATTTGCATGCACATCTTGTGGTTTTGCAGAAAACTTCAATCTCGTCTACCAAAAGATGCATGTGCATGCTTAAAACGCGTTTTCGCACGAATCCGTGCGCGGGTGCTAAAAAGAGCAGCATCGGCATGCTTAGCACGTTGTTTGGTTGAAATCCACGTGCGCGTTCTGCGAAAAGCACCATTTGCATGCACATCTTGTGGTTTTGCAGAAAACTTCAATCTCGTCTACCAAAAGATGCATGTGCATGCTTAAAACACGTTTTCGCACGAATCCGTGCGCGGGTGCTAAAAAGAGCAGCATCGGCATGCTTAGCACGTTGTTTGGTAGAAATCCACGTGCGCGTTCTGCGAAAAGCACCATTTGCATGCACATCTTGTGGTTTTGCAGAAAACTTATATCTCGTCTACCAAAAGATGCATGTGCATGCTTAAAACGCGTTTTCGCACGAATCCGTGCGCGGGTGCTAAAAAGAGCAGCATCGGCATGCTTAGCACGTTGTTTGGTAGAAATCCACGTGCGCGTTCTGCGAAAAGCACCATTTGCATGCACATCTTGTGGTTTTGCAGAAAACTTCAATCTCGTCTACCAAAAGATGCATGTGCATGCTTAAAACGCGTTTTCGCACGAATCCGTGCGCGGGTGCTAAAAAGAGCAGCATCGGCATGCTTAGCACGTTGTTTGGTAGAAGTCCACGTGCGCGTTCTGCGAAAAGCACCATTTGCATGCACATCTTGTGGTTTTGCAGAAAACTTCAATCTCGTCTACCAAAAGATGCATGTGCATGCTTAAAACGCGTTTTCGCACGAATCCGTGCGCGGGTGCTAAAAAGAGCAGCATCGGCATGCTTAGCACGTTGTTTGGTTGAAATCCACGTGCGCGTTCTGCGAAAAGCACCATTTGCATGCACATCTTGTGGTTTTGCAGAAAACTTCAATCTCGTCTACCAAAAGATGCATGTGCATGCTTAAAACGCGTTTTCGCACAAATCCGTGCACGGGTGCTAAAAAGAGCAGCATCGGCATGCTTAGCACGTTGTTTGGTAGAAGTCCACGTGCGCGTTCTGCGAAAAGCACCATTTGCATGCACATCTTGTGGTTTTGCAGAAAACTTCAATCTCGTCTACCAAAAGATGCATGTGCATGCTTAAAACGCGTTTTCGCACGAATCCGTGCGCGGGTGCTAAAAAGAGCAGCATCGGCATGCTTAGCACGTTGTTTGGTTGAAATCCACGTGTGCGTTCTGCGAAAAGCACCATTTGCATGCACATCTTGTGGTTTTGCAGAAAACTTCAATCTCGTCTACCAAAAGATGCATGTGCATGCTTAAAACACGTTTTCGCACGAATCCGTGCGCGGGTGCTAAAAAGAGCAGCATCGGCATGCTTAGCACGTTGTTTGGTAGAAATCCACGTGCGCGTTCTGCGAAAAGCACCATTTGCATGCACATCTTGTGGTTTTGCAGAAAACTTATATCTCGTCTACAAAAGATGCATGTGCATGCTTAAAACGCGTTTTCGCACGAAATCCGTGCGCGGGTGCTAAAAAGAGCAGCATCGGCATGCTTAGCACGTTGTTTGGTAGAAATCCACGTGCGCGTTCTGCGAAAAGCACCATTTGCATGCACATCTTGTGGTTTTGCAGAAAACTTCAATCTCGTCTACCAAAAGATGCATGTGCATGCTTAAAACGCGTTTTCGCACGAATCCGTGGCGCGGGTGCTAAAAGAGCAGCATCGGCATGCTTAGCACGTTGTTTGGTAGAAATCCACGTGCGCGTTCTGCGAAAAAGCACCATTTGCATGCACATCTTGTGGTTTTTGCAGAAAACTTCAATCTCGTCTACCAAAAGATGCATGTGCATGCTTAAAACGCGTTTTATCTGTCTCGCGTGTGTTGGTGCTAAAAAGAGCAGCATCGGCATGCTTAGCACGTTGTTTGGTAGAAATCCACGTGCGCGTTCTGCGAAAAGCACCATTTGCATGCACATCTTGTGGTTTTGCAAAAAACTTCAATCTCGTCTACCAAAAGATGCATGTGCATGCTTAAAACGCGTTTTCGCACGAATCCGTGCGCGGCGTGCTAAAAAGAGCAGCATCGGCATGCTTAGCACGTTGTTTGGTAGAAATCCACGTGCGCGTTCTGCGAAAAGCACCATTTGCATGCACATCTTGTGGTTTTGCAGAAAACTTCAATCTCGTCTACCAAAAGATGCATGTGCATGCTTAAAACGCGTTTTCGCACAAATCCGTGCGCGGGTGCTAAAAAGAGCAGCATCGGCATGCTTAGCACGTTGTTTGGTAGAAGTCCACGTGCGCGTTCTGCGAAAAGCACCATTTGCATGCACATCTTGTGGTTTTGCAGAAAACTTCAATCTCGTCTACCAAAAGATGCATGTGCATGCTTAAAACGCGTTTTCGCACGAATCCGTGCGCGGGTGCTAAAAAGAGCAGCATCGGCATGCTTAGCACGTTGTTTGGTTGAAATCCACGTGCGCGTTCTGCGAAAAGCACCATTTGCATGCACATCTTGTGGTTTTGCAGAAAACTTCAATCTCGTCTACCAAAAGATGCATGTGCATGCTTAAAACACGTTTTCGCACGAATCCGTGCGCGGGTGCTAAAAAGAGCAGCATCGGCATGCTTAGCACGTTGTTTGGTAGAAATCCACGTGCGCGTTCTGCGAAAAGCACCATTTGCATGCACGTCTTGTGGTTTTGCAGAAAACTTCAATCTCGTCTACCAAAAGATGCATGTGCATGCTTAAAACGCGTTTTCGCACGAATCCGTGCGCGGGTGCTAAAAAGAGCAGCATCGGCATGCTTAGCACGTTGTTTGGTAGAAATCCACGTGCGCGTTCTGCGAAAAGCACCATTTGCATGCACATCTTGTGGTTTTGCAGAAAACTTCAATCTCGTCTACCAAAAGATGCATGTGCATGCTTAAAACGCGTTTTCGCACGAATCCGTGCGCGGGTGCTAAAAAGAGCAGCATCGGCATGCTTAGCACGTTGTTTGGTAGAAATCCACGTGCGCGTTCTGCGAAAAGCACCATTTGCATGCACATCTTGTGGTTTTGCAGAAAACTTCAATCTCGTCTACCAAAAGATGCATGTGCATGCTTAAAACGCGTTTTCGCACAAATCCGTGCGCGGGTGCTAAAAAGAGCAGCATCGGCATGCTTAGCACGTTGTTTGGTAGAAATCCACGTGCGCGTTCTGCGAAAAGCACCATTTGCATGCACATATTGTGGTTTTTGCAGAAAACTTCAATCTCGTCTACCAAAAGATGCATGTGCATGCTTAAAACGCGTTTTCGCACGAATCCGTGCGCGGGTGCTAAAAAGAGCAGCATCGGCATGCTTAGCACGTTGTTTGGTAGAAATCCACGTGCGCGTTCTGCGAAAAGCACCATTTGCATGCACATCTTGTGGTTTTGCAGAAAACTTCAATCTCATCTACCAAAAATGCATGTGCATGCTTAAAACGCGTTTTCGCACGAATCCGTGCGCGGGTGCTAAAAAGAGCAGCATCGGCATGCTTAGCACGTTGTTTTGTAGAAATCCACGTGCGCGTTCTGCGAAAAGCACCATTTGCATGCACATCTTGTGGTTTTGCAGAAAACTTCATCCGCGTCTACCAAAAGATGCATGTGCATGCTTAAAACGCGTTTTCGCACGAATCCGTGCGCGGGTGCTAAAAAGAGCAGCATCGGCATGCTTAGCACGTCGTTTGGTAGAAATCCACGTGCGCGTTCTGCCAAAAGGACCATTTGCATGCACATCTTGTGGTTTTGCAGAAAACTCCATCCGCGTCTACCAAAAGATGCATGTGCATGCTTAAAACGCGTTTTCGCACGAATCCGTGCGCGGGTGCTAAAAAGAGCAGCATCGGCATGCTTAGCACGTTGTTTGGTAGAAATCCACGTGCGCGTTCTGCGAAAAGCACCATTTGCATGCACATCTTGTGGTTTTGCAGAAAACTTCAATCTCGTCTACCAAAAGATGCATGTGCATGCTTAAAACGCGTTTTCGCACAAATCCGTGCGCGGGTGCTAAAAAGAGCAGCATCGGCATGCTTAGCACGTTGTTTGGTAGAAATCCACGTGCGCGTTCTGCGAAAAGCACCATTTGCATGCACACCTTGTGGTTTTGCAGAAAACTTCAATCTCGTCTACCAAAAGATACATGTGCATGCTTAAAACGCGTGTTCGCACGAATCCGTGCGCGGGTGCTAAAAAGAGCAGCATCGGCATGCTTAGCACGTTGTTTGGTAGAAATCCACGTGCGCGTTCTGCGAAAAGCACCATTTGCATGCACATCTTGTGGTTTTGCAGAAAACTTCAATCTCGTCTACCAAAAGATGCATGTGCATGCTTAAAACGCGTTTTCGCACGAATCCGTGCGCGGGTGCTAAAAAGAGCAGCATCGGCATGCTTAGCACGTTGTTTGGTAGAAATCCACGTGCGCGTTCTGCCAAAAGCACCATTTGCATGCACATCTTGTGGTTTTGCAGAAAACTTCATCCGCGTCTACCAAAAGATGCATGTGCATGCTTAAAACGCGTTTTCGCACGAATCCGTGCGCGGGTGCTAAAAAGAGCAGCATCGGCATGCTTAGCACGTTGTTTGGTAGAAATCCACGTGCGCGTTCTGCGAAAAGCACCATTTGCATGCACATCTTGTGGTTTTGCAGAAAACTTCAATCTCGTCTACCAAAAGATGCATGTGCATGCTTAAAACGCGTTTTCGCACGAATCCGTGCGCGGGTGCTAAAAAGAGCAGCATCGGCATGCTTAGCACGTTGTTTGGCAGAAATCCACGTGCGCGTTCTGCGAAAAGCACCATTTGCATGCACATCTTGTGGTTTTGCAGAAAACTTCAATCTCGTCTACCAAAAGATGCATGTGCATGCTTAAAACGCGTTTTCGCACGAATCCGTGCGCGGGTGCTAAAAAGTGCAGCATCGGCATGCTTAGCACGTTGTTTGGTAGAAATCCACGTGCGCGTTCTGCGAAAAGCACCATTTGCATGCACATCTTGTGGTTTTGCAGAAAACTTCAATCTCGTCTACCAAAAGATGCATGTGCATGCTTAAAACACGTTTTCGCACGAATCCGTGCGCGGGTGCTAAAAAGAGCAGCATCGGCATGCTTAGCACGTTGTTTGGTAGAAATCCACGTGCGCGTTCTGCGAAAAGCACCATTTGCATGCACATCTTGTGGTTTTGCAGAAAACTTTAATCTCGTCTACCAAAAGATGCATGTGCATGCTTAAAACGCGTTTTCACACGAATCCGTGCGCGGGTGTTAAAAAGAGCAGCATCGGCATGCTTAGCACGTTGTTTGGTAGAAATCCACGTGCGCGTTCTGCGAAAAGCACCATTTGCATGCACATCTTGTGGTTTTGCAGAAAACTTCATCCGCGTCTACCAAAAGATGCATGTGCATGCTTAAAACGCGTTTTCCCACGAATCCGTGCGCGGGTGCTAAAAAGAGCAGCATCGGCATGCTTAGCACGTTGTTTGGTAGAAATCCACGTGCGCGTTCTGCGAAAAGCACCATTTGCATGCACATCTTGTGGTTTTGCAGAAAACTTCAATCTCGTCTACCAAAAGATGCATGTGCATGCTTAAAACGCGTTTTCGCACGAATCCGTGCGCGGGTGCTAAAAAGAGCAGCGTCGGCATGCTTAGCACGTTGTTTGGCAGAAATCCACGTGCGCGTTCTGCGAAAAGCACCATTTGCATGCACATCTTGTGGTTTTGCAGAAAACTTCAATCTCGTCTACCAAAAGATGCATGTGCATGCTTAAAACGCGTTTTCGCACAAATCCGTGCGCGGGTGCTAAAAAGAGCAGCATCGGCATGCTTAGCACGTTGTTTGGTAGAAGTCCACGTGCGCGTTCTGCGAAAAGCACCATTTGCATGCACATCTTGTGGTTTTGCAGAAAACTTCAATCTCGTCTACCAAAAGATGCATGTGCATGCTTAAAACGCGTTTTCGCACGAATCCGTGCGCGGGTGCTAAAAAGAGCAGCATCGGCATGCTTAGCACGTTGTTTGGTTGAAATCCACGTGCGCGTTCTGCGAAAAGCACCATTTCCATGCACATCTTGTGGTTTTGCAGAAAACTTCAATCTCGTCTACCAAAAGATGCATGTGCATGCTTAAAACACGTTTTCGCACGAATCCGTGCGCGGGTGCTAAAAAGAGCAGCATCGGCATGCTTAGCACGTTGTTTGGTAGAAATCCACGTGCGCGTTCTGCGAAAAGCACCATTTGCATGCACATCTTGTGGTTTTGCAGAAAACTTCAATCTCGTCTACCAAAAGATGCATGTGCATGCTTAAAACGCGTTTTCGCACGAATCCGTGCGCGGGTGCTAAAAAGAGCAGCATCGGCATGCTTAGCACGTTGTTTGGTAGAAATCCACGTGCGCGTTCTGCGAAAAGCACCATTTGCATGCACATCTTGTGGTTTTGCAGAAAACTTCAATCTCGTCTACCAAAAGATGCATGTGCATGCTTAAAACGCGTTTTCGCACGAATCCGTGCGCGGGTGCTAAAAAGAGCAGCATCGGCATGCTTAGCACGTTGTTTGGTAGAAATCCACGTGCGCGTTCTGCGAAAAGCACCATTTGCATGCACATCTTGTGGTTTTTGCAGAAAACTTCAATCTCGTCTACCAAAAGATGCATGTGCATGCTTAAAACGCGTTTTCGACGAATCCGTGCGCGGGTGCTAAAAAGAGCAGCATCGGCATGCTTAGCACGTTGTTTGGTAGAAATCCACGTGCGCGTTCTGCGAAAAGCACCATTTGCATGCACATCTTGTGGTTTTGCAGAAAACTTCAATCTCATCTACCAAAAATGCATGTGCATGCTTAAAACGCGTTTTCGCACGAATCCGTGCGCGGGTGCTAAAAAGAGCAGCATCGGCATGCTTAGCACGTTGTTTTGTAGAAATCCACGTGCGCGTTCTGCGAAAAGCACCATTTGCATGCACATCTTGTGGTTTTGCAGAAAACTTCATCCGCGTCTACCAAAAGATGCATGTGCATGCTTAAAACGCGTTTTCGCACGAATCCGTGCGCGGGTGCTAAAAAGAGCAGCATCGGCATGCTTAGCACGTCGTTTGGTAGAAATCCACGTGCGCGTTCTGCCAAAAGGACCATTTGCATGCACATCTTGTGGTTTTGCAGAAAACTCCATCCGCGTCTACCAAAAGATGCATGTGCATGCTTAAAACGCGTTTTCGCACGAATCCGTGCGCGGGTGCTAAAAAGAGCAGCATCGGCATGCTTAGCACGTTGTTTGGTAGAAATCCACGTGCGCGTTCTGCGAAAAGCACCATTTGCATGCACACCTTGTGGTTTTGCAGAAAACTTCAATCTCGTCTACCAAAAGATGCATGTGCATGCTTAAAACGCGTGTTCGCACGAATCCGTGCGCGGGTGCTAAAAAGAGCACTATCGGCATGCTTAGCACGTTGTTTGGTAGAAATCCACGTGCGCGTTCTGCGAAAAGCACCATTTGCATGCACATCTTGTGGTTTTGCAGAAAACTTCAATCTCGTCTACCAAAAGATGCATGTGCATGCTTAAAGCGCGTTTTCGCACGAATCCGTGCGCGGGTGCTAAAAAGAGCAGCATCGGCATGCTTAGCACGTTGTTTGGTAGAAATCCACGTGCGCGTTCTGCCAAAAGCACCATTTGCATGCACATCTTGTGGTTTTGCAGAAAACTTCATCCGCGTCTACCAAAAGATGCATGTGCATGCTTAAAACGCGTTTTCGCACGAATCCGTGCGCGGGTGCTAAAAAGAGCAGCATCGGCATGCTTAGCACGTTGTTTGGTAGAAATCCACGTGCGCGTTCTGCGAAAAGCACCATTTGCATGCACATCTTGTGGTTTTGCAGAAAACTTCAATCTCGTCTACCAAAAGATGCATGTGCATGCTTAAAACGCGTTTTCGCACGAATCCGTGCGCGGGTGCTAAAAAGAGCAGCATCGGCATGCTTAGCACGTTGTTTGGCAGAAATCCACGTGCGCGTTCTGCGAAAAGCACCATTTGCATGCACATCTTGTGGTTTTGCAGAAAACTTCAATCTCGTCTACCAAAAGATGCATGTGCATGCTTAAAACGCGTTTTCGCACGAATCCGTGCGCGGGTGCTAAAAAGAGCAGCATCGGCATGCTTAGCACGTTGTTTGGTAGAAATCCACGTGCGCGTTCTGCGAAAAGCACCATTTGCATGCACATCTTGTGGTTTTGCAGAAAACTTCAATCTCGTCTACCAAAAGATGCATGTGCATGCTTAAAACACGTTTTCGCACGAATCCGTGCGCGGGTGCTAAAAAGAGCAGCATCGGCGTGCTTAGCACGTTGTTTGGTAGAAATCCACGTGCGCGTTCTGCGAAAAGCACCATTTGCATGCACATCTTGTGGTTTTGCAGAAAACTTTAATCTCGTCTACCAAAAGATGCATGTGCATGCTTAAAACGCGTTTTCGCACGAATCCGTGCGCGGGTGCTAAAAAGAGCAGCATCGGCATGCTTAGCACGTTGTTTGGTAGAAATCCACGTGCGCGTTCTGCGAAAAGCACCATTTGCATGCACATCTTGTGGTTTTGCAGAAAACTTCAATCTCGTCTACCAAAAGATGCATGTGCATGCTTAAAACGCGTTTTCGCACGAATCCGTGCGCGGGTGCTAAAAAGAGCAGCATCGGCATGCTTAGCACGTTGTTTGGTAGAAATTCACGTGCGCGTTCTGCGAAAAGCACCATTTGCATGCACATCTTGTGGTTTTGCAGAAAACTTCAATCTCGTCTACCAAAAGATGCATGTGCATGCTTAAAACGCGTTTTCGCACAAATCCGTGCGCGGGTGCTAAAAAGAGCAGCATCGGCAGGCTTAGCACGTTGTTTGGTAGAAATCCACGTGCGCGTTCTGCGAAAAGCACCATTTGCATGCACATCTTGTGGTTTTGCAGAAAACTTCAATCTCGTCTACCAAAAGATGCATGTGCTAGCTTAAAACGCGTTTTCGCACGAATCCGTGCGCGGGTGCTAAAAAGAGCAGCATCGGCATGCTTAGCACGTTGTTTGGTAGAAATCCACGTGCGCGTTCTGCGAAAAGCACCATTTGCATGCATATCTTGTGGTTTTGCAGAAAACTTTATTCTCGTCTACCAAAAGATGCATGTGCATGCTTAAAACGCGTTTTCGCACGAATCCGTGCGCGGGTGCTAAAAAGAGCAGCATCGGCATGCTTAGCACGTTGTTTGGTAGAAATCCACGTGCGCGTTCTGCGAAAAGCACCATTTGCATGCACATCTTGTGGTTTTGCAGAAAACTTCAATCTCGTCTACCAAAAGATGCATGTGCATGCTTAAAACGCGTTTTCGCACGAATCCGTGCGCGGGTGCTAAAAAGAGCAGCATCGGCATGCTTAGCACGTTTTTTGGTAGAAATCCACGTGCGCGTTCTGCGAAAAGCACCATTTGCATGCACATCTTGTGGTTTTGCAGAAAACTTCAATCTCGTCTACCAAAAGATGCATGTGCATGCTTAAAACGCGTTTTCGCACAAATCCGTGCCCGGGTGCTAAAAAGAGCAGCATCGGCATGCTTAGCACGTTGTTTAGTAGAACTCCACGTGCGCGTTCTGCGAAAAGCACCATTTGCATGCACATCTTGTGGTTTTGCAGAAAACTTCAATCTCGTCTACCAAAAGATGCATGTGCATGCTTAAAACGCGTTTTCGCACGAATCCGTGCGCGGGTGCTAAAAAGAGCAGCATCGGCATGCTTAGCACGTTGTTTGGTAGAAATCCACGTGCGCGTTCTGCGAAAAGCACCATTTGCATGCACATCTTGTGGTTTTGCAGAAAACTTCAATCTCGTCTACCAAAAGATGCATGTGCATGCTTAAAACGCGTTTTCGCACGAATCCGTGCGCGGGTGCTAAAAAGAGCAGCATCGGCATGCTTAGCACGTTGTTTTCTAGAAATCCACGTGCGCGTTCTGCGAAAAGCACCATTTGCATGCACATATTGTGGTTTTGCAGAAAACTTCATCCGCGTCTACCAAAAGATGCATGTGCATGCTTAAAACGCGTTTTCGCACGAATCCGTGCGCGGGTGCTAAAAAGAGCAGCATCGGCAT
Source organism: Dermacentor andersoni (assembly GCF_023375885.2). NCBI lineage: Eukaryota > Metazoa > Arthropoda > Arachnida > Ixodida > Ixodidae > Dermacentor > Dermacentor andersoni. The sequence goes on along the minus strand of NW_027314891.1, from coordinate 70,755 downwards.
GCTTAGCACGTCGTTTGGTAGAAATCCACGTGCGCGTTCTGCCAAAAGGACCATTTGCATGCACATCTTGTGGTTTTGCAGAAAACTCCATCCGCGTCTACCAAAAGATGCATGTGCATGCTTAAAACGCGTTTTCGCACGAATCCGTGCGCGGGTGCTAAAAAGAGCAGCATCGGCATGCTTAGCACGTTGTTTGGTAGAAATCCAGGTGCGCGTTCTGCGAAAAGCACCATTTGCATGCACATCTTGTGGTTTTGCAGAAAACTTCAATCTCGTCTACCAAAAGATGCATGTGCATGCTTAAAACGCATTTTCGCACGAATCCGTGCGCGGGTGCTAAAAAGAGCAGCATCGGCATGCTTAGCACGTTGTTTGGTAGAAATCCACGTGCGCGTTCTGCGAAAGGCACCATTTGCATGCACATCTTGTGGTTTTGCAGAAAACTTCAATCTCGTCTACCAAAAGATGCATGTGCATGCTTAAAACGCGTTTTCGCACAAATCCATGCGCGGGTGCTAAAAAGAGCAGCATCGGCATGCTTAGCACGTCGTTTGGTAGAAATCCACGTGTGCGTTCTGCCAAGAGCACCATTTGCATGCACATCTTGTGGTTTTGCAGAAAACTTCATGCGCGTCTACCAAAAGATGCATGTGCATGCTTAAAACGCGTTTTCGCACGAATCCGTGCGCGGGTGCTAAAAAGAGCAGCATCGGCATGCTTAGCACGTCGTTTGGTAGACATCCACGTGCGCGTTCTGCGAAAAGCACCATTTGCATGCACATCTTGTGGTTTTGCAGAAAACTTCAATCTCGTCTACCAAAAGATGCATGTGCATGCTTAAAACGCGTTTTCGCACGAATCCGTGCGCGGGGTGCTAAAAAGAGCAGCATCGGCATGCTTAGCACGTTGTTTGGTAGAAATCCACGTGCGCGTTCTGCGAAAAGCACCATTTGCATGCACATCTTGTGGTTTTGCAGAAAACTTCAATCTCGTCTACCAAAAGATGCATGTGCATGCTTAAAACGCGTGTTCGCACGAATCCGTGCGTGGGTGCTAAAAAGAGCAGCATCGGCATGCTTAGCACGTTGTTTGGTAGAAATCCACGTGCGCGTTCTGCGAAAAGCACCATTTGCATGCACATCTTGTGGTTTTGCAGAAAACTTCAATCTCGTCTACCAAAAGATGCATGTGCATGCTTAAAACGCGTTTTCGCACGAATCCGTGCGCGGGTGCTAAAAAGAGCAGCATCGGCATGCTTAGCACGTTGTTTGGTAGAAATCCACGTGCGCGTTCTGCGAAAAGCACCATTTGCATGCACATCTTGTGGTTTTGCAGAAAACTTCAATCTCGTCTACCAAAAGATGCATGTGCATGCTTAAAACGCGTGTTCGCACGAATCCGTGCGTGGGTGCTAAAAAGAGCAGCATCGGCATGCTTAGCACGTTGTTTGGCAGAAATCCACGTGCGCGTTCTGCGAAAAGCACCATTTGCATGCGCATCTTGTGGTTTTGCAGAAAACTTCAATCTCGTCTACCAAAAGATGCATGTGCATGCTTAAAACGCGTTTTCGCACGAATCCGTGCGCGGGTGCTAAAAAGAGCAGCATCGGCATGCTTAGCACGTTGTTTGGTAGAAATCCACGTGCGCGTTCTGCGAAAAGCACCATTCGCATGCACATCTTGTGGTTTTGCAGAAAACTTCAATCTCGTCTACCAAAAGATGCATGTGCATGCTTAAAACGCGTTTTCGCACGAATCCGTGCGCGGGTGCTAAAAAGAGCAGCATCGGCATGCTTAGCACGTTGTTTGGTAGAAATCCACGTGCGCGTTCTGCGAAAAGCACCATTTGCATGCACATCTTGTGGTTTTGCAGAAAACTTCAATCTCGTCTACCAAAAGATGCATGTGCATGCTTAAAACGCGTTTTCGCACGAATCCGTGCGCTGGTGCTAAAAAGAGCAGCATCGGCATGCTTAGCACGTTGTTTGGTAGAAATCCACGTGCGCGTTCTGCGAAAAGCACCATTTGCATGCACATCTTGTGGTTTTGCAGAAAACTTCAATCTCGTCTACCAAAAGATGCATGTGCATGCTTAAAACGCGTTTTCGCACGAATCCGTGCGCTGGTGCTAAAAAGAGCAGCATCGGCATGCTTAGCACGTTGTTTGGTAGAAATCCACGTGCGCGTTCTGCGAAAAGCACCATTTGCATGCACATCTTGTGGTTTTGCAGAAAACTTCAATCTCGTCTACCAAAAGATGCATGTGCATGCTTAAAACGCGTTTTCGCACGAATCCGTGCGCGGGTGCTAAAAAGAGCAGCATCGGCATGCTTAGCACGTTGTTTGGTAGAAATCCACGTGCGCGTTCTGCGAAAAGCACCATTTGCATGCACATCTTGTGGTTTTGCAGAAAACTTCAATCTCGTCTACCAAAAGATGCATGTGCATGCTTAAAACGCGTTTTCGCACAAATCCGTGCGCGGGTGCTAAAAAGAGCAGCATCGGCATGCTTAGCACGTCGTTTGGTAGAAATCCACGTGCGCGTTCTGCGAAAAGCACCATTTGCATGCACATCTTGTGGTTTTGCAGAAAACTTCAATCTCGTCTACCAAAAGATGCATGTGCATGCTTAAAACGCGTTTTCGCACGAATCCGTGCGCGGGTGCTAAAAAGAGCAGCATCGGCATGCTTAGCACGTTGTTTGGTAGAAATCCACGTGCGCGTTCTGCGAAAAGCACCATTTGCATGCACATCTTGTGGTTTTGCAGAAAACTTCAATCTCGTCTACCAAAAGATGCATGTGCATGCTTAAAACGCGTTTTCGCACGAATCCGTGCGCGGGTGCTAAAAAGAGCAGCATCGGCATGCTTAGCACGTTGTTTGGTAGAAATCCACGTGCGCGTTCTGCGAAAAGCACCATTTGCATGCACATCTTGTGGTTTTGCAGAAAACTTCAATCTCGTCTACCAAAAGATGCATGTCCATGCTTAAAACACGTTTTCGCACGAATCCGTGGGCGGGTGCTAAAAAGAGCAGCATCGGCATGCTTAGCACGTTGTTTGGTAGAAATCCACGTGGGCGTTCTGCGAAAAGCACCATTTGCATGCACATCTTATGGTTTTGCAGAAAACTTCATCCGCGTCTACCAAAAGATGCATGTGCATGCTTAAAACGCGTTTTCGCACGAATACGTGCGCGGGTGCTAAAAAGAGCAGCATCGGCATGCTTAGCACGTCGTTTGGTAGAATTCCACGTGCGCGTTCTGCCAAAAGCACCATTTGCATGCACATCTTGTGGTTTTGCAGAAAACTTCATCCGCGTCTACCAAAAGATGCATGTGCATGCTTAAAACGCGTTTTCGCGCGAATCCGTGCGCGGGTGCTAAAAAGAGCAGCATCGGCATGCTTAGCACGTTGTTTGGTAGAAATCCACGTGCGCGTTCTGCGAAAAGCACCATTTGCATGCACATCTTGTGGTTTTGCAGAAAACTTCAATCTCGTCTACCAAAAGATGCATGTGCATGCTTAAAACGCGTTTTCGCACGAATCCGTGCGCGGGTGCTAAAAAGAGCAGCATCGGCATGCTTAGCACGTTGTTTGGCAGAAATCCACGAGCGCGTTCTGCGAAAAGCACCATTTGCATGCACATCTTGTGGTTTTGCAGAAAACTTGAATCTCGTCTACCAACCAAAAGATGCATGTGCATGCTTAAAACGCGTTTTCGCACGAATGCGTGCGCGGGTGCTAAAAAGAGCAGCATCGGCATGCTTAGCACGTTGTTTGGTAGAAATCCACGTGCGCGTTCTGCGAAAAGCACCATTTGCATGCACATCTTGTGGTTTTGCAGAAAACTTCAATCTCGTCTACCAAAAGATGCATGTGCATGCTTAAAACACGTTTTCGCACGAATCCGTGCGCGGGTGCTAAAAAGAGCAGCATCGGCATGCTTAGCACGTTGTTTGGTAGAACTCCACGTGCGCGTTCTGCGAAAAGCACCATTTGCATGCACATCTTGTGGTTTTGCAGAAAAACTTCAATCTCGTCTACCAAAAGATGCATGTGCATGCTTAAAACGCGTTTTCGCACGAATCCCTGCGCGGGTGCTAAAAAGAGCAGCATCGGCATGCTTAGCACGTTGTTTGGTAGAAATCCACGTGCGCGTTCTGCGAAAAGCACCATTTGCATGCACATCTTGTGGTTTTGCAGAAAACTTCAATCTCGTCTACCAAAAGATGCATGTGCATGCTTAAAACGCGTTTTCCGCACGAATCCGTGCGCGGTTGCTAAAAAGAGCAGCATCGGCATGCTTAGCACGTTGTTTGGTAGAAATCCACGTGCGCGTTTCTGCGAAAAGCACCATTTGCATGCACATCTTGTGGTTTTGCAGAAAACTTCAATCTCGTCTACCAAAAGGTGCATGTGCATGCTTAAAACGCGTTTTCGCACAAATCCGTGCGCGGGGTGCTAAAAAAGAGCAGCATCGGCATGCTTAGCACGTTGTTTGGTAGAAATCCACGTGCGCGTTCTGCGAAAAGCACCATTTGCATGCACATCTTGTGGTTTTGCAGAAAACTTCAATCTCGTCTACCAAAAGATGCATGTGCATGCTTGAAACGCGTTTTCGCACGAATCCGTGCGCGGGTGCTAAAAAAGAGCAGCATCGGCATGCTTAGCACTTTGTTTGGTAGAAATCCACGTGCGCGTTCTGCTGCGAAAAGCACCATTTTCATGCACATCTTGTGGTTTTGCAGAAAACTTCAATCTCGTCTACCAAAAGATGCATGTGCATGCTTAAAACGCGTTTTCGCACGAATCCGTGCGCGGGTGCTCAAAAGAGCAGCATCGGCATGCTTAGCACGTTGTTTTGTAGAAATCCACGTGCGCGTTCTGCGAAAAGCACCATTTGCATGCACATCTTGTGGTTTTGCAGAAAACTTCATCCGCGTCTACCAAAAGATGCATGTGCATGCTTAAAAACGCGTTTTCGCACGAATCCGTGCGCGGGTGCTAAAAAGAGCAGCATCGGCATGCTTAGCACGTCGTTTGGTAGAAATCCACGTACGCGTTCTGCGAAAAGCACCATTTGCATGCACATCTTGTGGTTCTGCAGAAAACTTCAATCTCGTCTACCAAAAGATGCATGTGCATGCTTAAAACGCGTTTTCGCACGTATCCGTGCGCGGGTGCTAAAAAGAGCAGCATCGGCATGCTTAGCACGTTGTTTGGTAGAAATCCACGTGCGCGTTCTGCGAAAAGCACCATTTGCATGCACATCTTGTGGTTTTGCAGAAAACTTCAATCTCGTCTACCAAAAGATGCATGTGCATGCTTAAAACGCGTTTTCGCACGAATCCGTGCGCGGGTGCTAAAAAGAGCAGCATCGGCATGCTTAGCACGTTGTTTGGTAGAAATCCACGTGCGCGTTCTGCGAAAAGCACCATTTGCATGCACATCTTGTGGTTTTGCAGAAAACTTCAATCTCGTCTACCAAAAGATGCATGTGCATGCTTAAAACGCGTTTTCGCACAAATCCCGTGCGCGGGTGCTAAAAAGAGCAGCATCGGCATGCTTTGCACGTCGTTCGGTAGAAATCCACGTGCGCGTTCTGCCAAGAGCACCATTTGCATGCACATCTTGTGGTTTTGCAGAAAACTTCATCCACGTCTACCAAAAGATGGATGTGCATGCTTAAAACGCGTTTTCGCACGAATCCGTGCGCGGGTGCTAAAAAGAGCAGCATCGGCATGCTTAGCACGTCGTTTGGTAGAAATCCACGTGCGCGTTCTGCCAAAAGCACCATTTGCATGCACATCTTGTGGTTTTGCAGAAAACTTCATCCGCGTCTACCAAAAGATGCATGTGCATGCTTAAAACGCGTTTTCGCACGAATCCGTGCGCGGGTGCTAAAAAGAGCAGCATCGGCATGCTTAGCACGTTGTTTGGTAGAAATCCACGTGCGCGTTCTGCGAAAAGCACCATTTGCATGCACATCTTGTGGTTTTGCAGAAAACTTCAATCTCGTCTACCAAAAGATGCATGTGCATGCTTAAAACGCGTTTTCGCACGAATCCGTGCGCGGGTGCTAAAAAGAGCAGCATCGGGCATGCTTAGCACGTTGTTTGGGCAGAAATCCACGAGCGCGTTCTGCGAAAAGCACCATTTGCATGCACATCTTGTGGTTTTGCAGAAAACTTGAATCTCGTCTACCAAAAGATGCATGTGCATGCTTAAAACGCGTTTTCGCACGAATGCGTGCGCGGGTGCTAAAAAGAGCAGCATCGGCATGCTTAGCACGTTGTTTGGTAGAAATCCACGTGCGCGTTCTGCGAAAAGCACCATTTGCATGCACATCTTGTGGTTTTGCAGAAAACTTCAATCTCGTCTACCAAAAGATGCATGTGCATGCTTAAAACACGTTTTCGCACGAATCCGTGCGCGGGTGCTAAAAAGAGCAGCATCGGCATGCTTAGCACGTTGTTTGGTAGAACTCCACGTGCGCGTTCTGCGAAAAGCACCATTTGCATGCACATCTTGTGGTTTTGCAGAAAACTTCAATCTCGTCTACCAAAAGATGCATGTGCATGCTTAAAACGCGTTTTTCGCACGAATCCCTGCGCGGGTGCTAAAAAGAGCAGCATCGGCATGCTTAGCACGTTGTTTGGTAGAAATCCACGTGCGCGTTCTGCGAAAAGCACCATTTGCATGCACATCTTGTGGTTTTGCAGGAAAACTTCAATCTCGTCCTACCAAAAGATGCATGTGCATGCTTAAAACGCGTTTTCGCACGAATCCGTGCGCGGTTGCTAAAAAGAGCAGCATCGGCATGCTTAGCACGTTGTTTGGTAGAAATCCACGTGCGCGTTCTGCGAAAAGCACCATTTGCATGCACATCTTGTGGTTTTGCAGAAAACTTCAATCTCGTCTACCAAAAGGTGCATGTGCATGCTTAAAACGCGTTTTCGCACAAATCCGTGCGCGGGTGCTAAAAAGAGCAGCATCGGCATGCTTAGCACGTTGTTTGGTAGAAATCCACGTGCGCGTTCTGCGAAAAGCACCATTTGCATGCACATCTTGTGGTTTTGCAGAAAACTTCAATCTCGTCTACCAAAAGATGCATGTGCATGCTTGAAACGCGTTTTCGCACGAATCCGTGCGCGGGTGCTAAAAAGAGCAGCATCGGCATGCTTAGCACTTTGTTTGGTAGAAATCCACGTGCGCGTTCTGCGAAAAGCACCATTTTCATGCACATCTTGTGGTTTTGCAGAAAACTTCAATCTCGTCTACCAAAAGATGCATGTGCATGCTTAAAACGCGTTTTCGCACGAATCCGTGCGCGGGTGCTCAAAAGAGCAGCATCGGCATGCTTAGCACGTTGTTTTGTAGAAATCCACGTGCGCGTTCTGCGAAAAGCACCATTTGCATGCACATCTTGTGGTTTTGCAGAAAACTTCATCCGCGTCTACCAAAAGATGCATGTGCATGCTTAAAACGCGTTTTCGCACGAATCCGTGCGCGGGTGCTAAAAAGAGCAGCATCGGCATGCTTAGCACGTCGTTTGGTAGAAATCCACGTGCGCGTTCTGCCAAAAGGACCATTTGCATGCACATCTTGTGGTTTTGCAGAAAACTCCATCCGCGTCTACCAAAAGATGCATGTGCATGCTTAAAACGCGTTTTCGCACGAATCCGTGCGCGGGTGCTAAAAAGAGCAGCATCGGCATGCTTAGCACGTTGTTTGGTAGAAATCCACGTGCGCGTTCTGCGAAAAGCACCATGTGCATGCACATCTTGTGGTTTTGCAGAAAACTTCAATCTCGTCTTCCAAAAGATGCATGTGCATGCTTAAAACGCGTTTTCGCACGAATCCGTGCGCGGGTGCTAAAAAGAGCAGCATCGGCATGCTTAGCACGTTGTTTGGCAGAAATCCACGTGCGCGTTCTGCGAAAAGCACCATTTGCATGCACATCTTGTGGTTTTGCAGAAAACTTCAATCTCGTCTACCAAAAGATGCATGTGCATGCTTAAAACGCGTTTTCGCACGAATCCGTGCGCGGGTGCTAAAAAGAGCAGCATCGGCATGCTTAGCACGTTGTTTGGTAGAAATCCACGTGCGCGTTCTGCGAAAAGCACCATTTGCATGCACATCTTGTGGTTTTGCAGAAAACTTCAATCTCGTCTACCAAAAGATGCATGTGCATGCTTAAAACGCGTTTTCGCACGAATCCGTGCGCGGGTGCTAAAAAGAGCAGCATCGGCATGCTTAGCACGTTGTTTGGTAGAAATCCACGTGCGCGTTCTGCGAAAAGCACCATTTGCATGCACATCTTGTGGTTTCGCAGAAAACTTCAATCTCGTCTACCAAAAGATGCATGTGCATGCTTAAAACGCGTTTTCGCACAAATCCGTGCCCGGGTGCTAAAAAGAGCAGCATCGGCATGCTTAGCACGTTGTTTAGTAGAACTCCACGTGCGCGTTCTGCGAAAAGCACCATTTGCATGCACATCTTGTGGTTTTGCAGAAAACTTCAATCTCGTCTACCAAAAGATGCATGTGCATGCTTAAAACGCGTTTTCGCACGAATCCGTGCGCGGGTGCTAAAAAGAGCAGCATCGGCATGCTTAGCACGTTGTTTGGTAGAAATCCACGTGCGCGTTCTGCGAAAAGCACCATTTGCATGCACATCTTGTGGTTTTGCAGAAAACTTCAATCTCGTCTACCAAAAGATGCATGTGCATGCTTAAAACGCGTTTTCGCACGAATCCGTGCGCGGGTGCTAAAAAGAGCAGCATCGGCATGCTTAGCACGTTGTTTTCTAGAAATCCACGTGCGCGTTCTGCGAAAAGCACCATTTGCATGCACATATTGTGGTTTTGCAGAAAACTTCATCCGCGTCTACCAAAAGATGCATGTGCATGCTTAAAACGCGTTTTCGCACGAATCCGTGCGCGGGTGCTAAAAAGAGCAGCATCGGCATGCTTAGCACGTCGTTTGGTAGAAATCCACGTGCGCGTTCTGCCAAAAGGACCATTTGCATGCACATCTTGTGGTTTTGCAGAAAACTCCATCCGCGTCTACCAAAAGATGCATGTGCATGCTTAAAACGCGTTTTCGCACGAATCCGTGCGCGGGTGCTAAAAAGAGCAGCATCGGCATGCTTAGCACGTTGTTTGGTAGAAATCCAGGTGCGCGTTCTGCGAAAAGCACCATTTGCATGCACATCTTGTGGTTTTGCAGAAAACTTCAATCTCGTCTACCAAAAGATGCATGTGCATGCTTAAAACGCATTTTCGCACGAATCCGTGCGCGGGTGCTAAAAAGAGCAGCATCGGCATGCTTAGCACGTTGTTTGGTAGAAATCCACGTGCGCGTTCTGCGAAAGGCACCATTTGCATGCACATCTTGTGGTTTTGCAGAAAACTTCAATCTCGTCTACCAAAAGATGCATGTGCATGCTTAAAACGCGTTTTCGCACAAATCCATGCGCGGGTGCTAAAAAGAGCAGCATCGGCATGCTTAGCACGTCGTTTGGTAGAAATCCACGTGTGCGTTCTGCCAAGAGCACCATTTGCATGCACATCTTGTGGTTTTGCAGAAAACTTCATGCGCGTCTACCAAAAGATGCATGTGCATGCTTAAAACGCGTTTTCGCACGAATCCGTGCGCGGGTGCTAAAAAGAGCAGCATCGGCATGCTTAGCACGTCGTTTGGTAGACATCCACGTGCGCGTTCTGCGAAAAGCACCATTTGCATGCACATCTTGTGGTTTTGCAGAAAACTTCAATCTCGTCTACCAAAAGATGCATGTGCATGCTTAAAACGCGTTTTCGCACGAATCCGTGCGCGGGTGCTAAAAAGAGCAGCATCGGCATGCTTAGCACGTTGTTTGGTAGAAATCCACGTGCGCGTTCTGCGAAAAGCACCATTTGCATGCACATCTTGTGGTTTTGCAGAAAACTTCAATCTCGTCTACCAAAAGATGCATGTGCATGCTTAAAACGCGTGTTCGCACGAATCCGTGCGTGGGTGCTAAAAAGAGCAGCATCGGCATGCTTAGCACGTTGTTTGGTAGAAATCCACGTGCGCGTTCTGCGAAAAGCACCATTTGCATGCACATCTTGTGGTTTTGCAGAAAACTTCAATCTCGTCTACCAAAAGATGCATGTGCATGCTTAAAACGCGTTTTCGCACGAATCCGTGCGCGGGTGCTAAAAAGAGCAGCATCGGCATGCTTAGCACGTTGTTTGGTAGAAATCCACGTGCGCGTTCTGCGAAAAGCACCATTTGCATGCACATCTTGTGGTTTTGCAGAAAACTTCAATCTCGTCTACCAAAAGATGCATGTGCATGCTTAAAACGCGTGTTCGCACGAATCCGTGCGTGGGTGCTAAAAAGAGCAGCATCGGCATGCTTAGCACGTTGTTTGGCAGAAATCCACGTGCGCGTTCTGCGAAAAGCACCATTTGCATGCGCATCTTGTGGTTTTGCAGAAAACTTCAATCTCGTCTACCAAAAGATGCATGTGCATGCTTAAAACGCGTTTTCGCACGAATCCGTGCGCGGGTGCTAAAAAGAGCAGCATCGGCATGCTTAGCACGTTGTTTGGTAGAAATCCACGTGCGCGTTCTGCGAAAAGCACCATTCGCATGCACATCTTGTGGTTTTGCAGAAAACTTCAATCTCGTCTACCAAAAGATGCATGTGCATGCTTAAAACGCGTTTTCGCACGAATCCGTGCGCGGGTGCTAAAAAGAGCAGCATCGGCATGCTTAGCACGTTGTTTGGTAGAAATCCACGTGCGCGTTCTGCGAAAAGCACCATTTGCATGCACATCTTGTGGTTTTGCAGAAAACTTCAATCTCGTCTACCAAAAGATGCATGTGCATGCTTAAAACGCGTTTTCGCACGAATCCGTGCGCGGGTGCTAAAAAGAGCAGCATCGGCATGCTTAGCACGTTGTTTGGTAGAAATCCACGTGCGCGTTCTGCGAAAAGCACCATTTGCATGCACATCTTGTGGTTTTGCAGAAAACTTCAATCTCGTCTACCAAAAGATGCATGTGCATGCTTAAAACGCGTTTTCGCACAAATCCGTGCGCGGGTGCTAAAAAGAGCAGCATCGGCATGCTTAGCACGTCGTTTGGTAGAAATCCACGTGCGCGTTCTGCGAAAAGCACCATTTGCATGCACATCTTGTGGTTTTGCAGAAAACTTCAATCTCGTCTACCAAAAGATGCATGTGCATGCTTAAAACGCGTTTTCGCACGAATCCGTGCGCGGGTGCTAAAAAGAGCAGCATCGGCATGCTTAGCACGTTGTTTGGTAGAAATCCACGTGCGCGTTCTGCGAAAAGCACCATTTGCATGCACATCTTGTGGTTTTGCAGAAAACTTCAATCTCGTCTACCAAAAGATGCATGTGCATGCTTAAAACGCGTTTTCGCACGAATCCGTGCGCGGGTGCTAAAAAGAGCAGCATCGGCATGCTTAGCACGTTGTTTGGTAGAAATCCACGTGCGCGTTCTGCGAAAAGCACCATTTGCATGCACATCTTGTGGTTTTGCAGAAAACTTCAATCTCGTCTACCAAAAGATGCATGTCCATGCTTAAAACACGTTTTCGCACGAATCCGTGGGCGGGTGCTAAAAAGAGCAGCATCGGCATGCTTAGCACGTTGTTTGGTAGAAATCCACGTGGGCGTTCTGCGAAAAGCACCATTTGCATGCACATCTTATGGTTTTGCAGAAAACTTCATCCGCGTCTACCAAAAGATGCATGTGCATGCTTAAAACGCGTTTTCGCACGAATACGTGCGCGGGTGCTAAAAAGAGCAGCATCGGCATGCTTAGCACGTCGTTTGGTAGAATTCCACGTGCGCGTTCTGCCAAAAGCACCATTTGCATGCACATCTTGTGGTTTTGCAGAAAACTTCATCCGCGTCTACCAAAAGATGCATGTGCATGCTTAAAACGCGTTTTCGCGCGAATCCGTGCGCGGGTGCTAAAAAGAGCAGCATCGGCATGCTTAGCACGTTGTTTGGTAGAAATCCACGTGCGCGTTCTGCGAAAAGCACCATTTGCATGCACATCTTGTGGTTTTGCAGAAAACTTCAATCTCGTCTACCAAAAGATGCATGTGCATGCTTAAAACGCGTTTTCGCACGAATCCGTGCGCGGGTGCTAAAAAGAGCAGCATCGGCATGCTTAGCACGTTGTTTGGCAGAAATCCACGAGCGCGTTCTGCGAAAAGCACCATTTGCATGCACATCTTGTGGTTTTGCAGAAAACTTGAATCTCGTCTACCAAAAGATGCATGTGCATGCTTAAAACGCGTTTTCGCACGAATGCGTGCGCGGGTGCTAAAAAGAGCAGCATCGGCATGCTTAGCACGTTGTTTGGTAGAAATCCACGTGCGCGTTCTGCGAAAAGCACCATTTGCATGCACATCTTGTGGTTTTGCAGAAAACTTCAATCTCGTCTACCAAAAGATGCATGTGCATGCTTAAAACACGTTTTCGCACGAATCCGTGCGCGGGTGCTAAAAAGAGCAGCATCGGCATGCTTAGCACGTTGTTTGGTAGAAATCCACGTGCGCGTTCTGCGAAAAGCACCATTTGCATGCACATCTTGTGGTTTTGCAGAAAACTTCAATCTCGTCTACCAAAAGATGCATGTGCATGCTTAAAACGCGTTTTCGCACGAATCCGTGCGCGGTTGCTAAAAAGAGCAGCATCGGCATGCTTAGCACGTTGTTTGGTAGAAATCCACGTGCGCGTTCTGCGAAAAGCACCATTTGCATGCACATCTTGTGGTTTTGCAGAAAACTTCAATCTCGTCTACCAAAAGGTGCATGTGCATGCTTAAAACGCGTTTTCGCACAAATCCGTGCGCGGGTGCTAAAAAGAGCAGCATCGGCATGCTTAGCACGTTGTTTGGTAGAAATCCACGTGCGCGTTCTGCGAAAAGCACCATTTGCATGCACATCTTGTGGTTTTGCAGAAAACTTCAATCTCGTCTACCAAAAGATGCATGTGCATGCTTGAAACGCGTTTTCGCACGAATCCGTGCGCGGGTGCTAAAAAGAGCAGCATCGGCATGCTTAGCACTTTGTTTGGTAGAAATCCACGTGCGCGTTCTGCGAAAAGCACCATTTTCATGCACATCTTGTGGTTTTGCAGAAAACTTCAATCTCGTCTACCAAAAGATGCATGTGCATGCTTAAAACGCGTTTTCGCACAAATCCGTGCGCGGGTGCTAAAAAGAGCAGCATCGGCATGCTTAGCACGTTGTTTGGTAGAAATCCACGTGCGCGTTCTGCGAAAAGCACCATTTGCATGCACATCTTGTGGTTTTGCAGAAAACTTCAATCTCGTCTACCAAAAGATGCATGTGCATGCTTGAAACGCGTTTTCGCACGAATCCGTGCGCGGGTGCTAAAAAGAGCAGCATCGGCATGCTTAGCACTTTGTTTGGTAGAAATCCACGTGCGCGTTCTGCGAAAAGCACCATTTTCATGCACATCTTGTGGTTTTGCAGAAAACTTCAATCTCGTCTACCAAAAGATGCATGTGCATGCTTAAAACGCGTTTTCGCACGAATCCGTGCGCGGGTGCTCAAAAGAGCAGCATCGGCATGCTTAGCACGTTGTTTTGTAGAAATCCACGTGCGCGTTCTGCGAAAAGCACCATTTGCATGCACATCTTGTGGTTTTGCAGAAAACTTCATCCGCGTCTACCAAAAGATGCATGTGCATGCTTAAAACGCGTTTTCGCACGAATCCGTGCGCGGGTGCTAAAAAGAGCAGCATCGGCATGCTTAGCACGTCGTTTGGTAGAAATCCACGTACGCGTTCTGCGAAAAGCACCATTTGCATGCACATCTTGTGGTTCTGCAGAAAACTTCAATCTCGTCTACCAAAAGATGCATGTGCATGCTTAAAACGCGTTTTCGCACGTATCCGTGCGCGGGTGCTAAAAAGAGCAGCATCGGCATGCTTAGCACGTTGTTTGGTAGAAATCCACGTGCGCGTTCTGCGAAAAGCACCATTTGCATGCACATCTTGTGGTTTTGCAGAAAACTTCAATCTCGTCTACCAAAAGATGCATGTGCATGCTTAAAACGCGTTTTCGCACGAATCCGTGCGCGGGTGCTAAAAAGAGCAGCATCGGCATGCTTAGCACGTTGTTTGGTAGAAATCCACGTGCGCGTTCTGCGAAAAGCACCATTTGCATGCACATCTTGTGGTTTTGCAGAAAACTTCAATCTCGTCTACCAAAAGATGCATGTGCATGCTTAAAACGCGTTTTCGCACAAATCCGTGCGCGGGTGCTAAAAAGAGCAGCATCGGCATGCTTTGCACGTCGTTCGGTAGAAATCCACGTGCGCGTTCTGCCAAGAGCACCATTTGCATGCACATCTTGTGGTTTTGCAGAAAACTTCATCCACGTCTACCAAAAGATGGATGTGCATGCTTAAAACGCGTTTTCGCACGAATCCGTGCGCGGGTGCTAAAAAGAGCAGCATCGGCATGCTTAGCACGTCGTTTGGTAGAAATCCACGTGCGCGTTCTGCCAAAAGCACCATTTGCATGCACATCTTGTGGTTTTGCAGAAAACTTCATCCGCGTCTACCAAAAGATGCATGTGCATGCTTAAAACGCGTTTTCGCACGAATCCGTGCGCGGGTGCTAAAAAGAGCAGCATCGGCATGCTTAGCACGTTGTTTGGTAGAAATCCACGTGCGCGTTCTGCGAAAAGCACCATTTGCATGCACATCTTGTGGTTTTGCAGAAAACTTCAATCTCGTCTACCAAAAGATGCATGTGCATGCTTAAAACGCGTTTTCGCACGAATCCGTGCGCGGGTGCTAAAAAGAGCAACATCGGCATGCTTAGCACGTTGTTTGGCAGAAATCCACGAGCGCGTTCTGCGAAAAGCACCATTTGCATGCACATCTTGTGGTTTTGCAGAAAACTTGAATCTCGTCTACCAAAAGATGCATGTGCATGCTTAAAACGCGTTTTCGCACGAATGCGTGCGCGGGTGCTAAAAAGAGCAGCATCGGCATGCTTAGCACGTTGTTTGGTAGAAATCCACGTGCGCGTTCTGCGAAAAGCACCATTTGCATGCACATCTTGTGGTTTTGCAGAAAACTTCAATCTCGTCTACCAAAAGATGCATGTGCATGCTTAAAACACGTTTTCGCACGAATCCGTGCGCGGGTGCTAAAAAGAGCAGCATCGGCATGCTTAGCACGTTGTTTGGTAGAACTCCACGTGCGCGTTCTGCGAAAAGCACCATTTGCATGCACATCTTGTGGTTTTGCAGAAAACTTCAATCTCGTCTACCAAAAGATGCATGTGCATGCTTAAAACGCGTTTTCGCACGAATCCCTGCGCGGGTGCTAAAAAGAGCAGCATCGGCATGCTTAGCACGTTGTTTGGTAGAAATCCACGTGCGCGTTCTGCGAAAAGCACCATTTGCATGCACATCTTGTGGTTTTGCAGAAAACTTCAATCTCGTCTACCAAAAGATGCATGTGCATGCTTAAAACGCGTTTTCGCACGAATCCGTGCGCGGTTGCTAAAAAGAGCAGCATCGGCATGCTTAGCACGTTGTTTGGTAGAAATCCACGTGCGCGTTCTGCGAAAAGCACCATTTGCATGCACATCTTGTGGTTTTGCAGAAAACTTCAATCTCGTCTACCAAAAGGTGCATGTGCATGCTTAAAACGCGTTTTCGCACAAATCCGTGCGCGGGTGCTAAAAAGAGCAGCATCGGCATGCTTAGCACGTTGTTTGGTAGAAATCCACGTGCGCGTTCTGCGAAAAGCACCATTTGCATGCACATCTTGTGGTTTTGCAGAAAACTTGAATCTCGTCTACCAAAAGATGCATGTGCATGCTTAAAACGCGTTTTCGCACGAATGCGTGCGCGGGTGCTAAAAAGAGCAGCATCGGCATGCTTAGCACGTTGTTTGGTAGAAATCCACGTGCGCGTTCTGCGAAAAGCACCATTTGCATGCACATCTTGTGGTTTTGCAGAAAACTTCAATCTCGTCTACCAAAAGATGCATGTGCATGCTTAAAACACGTTTTCGCACGAATCCGTGCGCGGGTGCTAAAAAGAGCAGCATCGGCATGCTTAGCACGTTGTTTGGTAGAACTCCACGTGCGCGTTCTGCGAAAAGCACCATTTGCATGCACATCTTGTGGTTTTGCAGAAAACTTCAATCTCGTCTACCAAAAGATGCATGTGCATGCTTAAAACGCGTTTTCGCACGAATCCCTGCGCGGGTGCTAAAAAGAGCAGCATCGGCATGCTTAGCACGTTGTTTGGTAGAAATCCACGTGCGCGTTCTGCGAAAAGCACCATTTGCATGCACATCTTGTGGTTTTGCAGAAAACTTCAATCTCGTCTACCAAAAGATGCATGTGCATGCTTAAAACGCGTTTTCGCACGAATCCGTGCGCGGTTGCTAAAAAGAGCAGCATCGGCATGCTTAGCACGTTGTTTGGTAGAAATCCACGTGCGCGTTCTGCGAAAAGCACCATTTGCATGCACATCTTGTGGTTTTGCAGAAAACTTCAATCTCGTCTACCAAAAGGTGCATGTGCATGCTTAAAACGCGTTTTCGCACAAATCCGTGCGCGGGTGCTAAAAAGAGCAGCATCGGCATGCTTAGCACGTTGTTTGGTAGAAATCCACGTGCGCGTTCTGCGAAAAGCACCATTTGCATGCACATCTTGTGGTTTTGCAGAAAACTTCAATCTCGTCTACCAAAAGATGCATGTGCATGCTTGAAACGCGTTTTCGCACGAATCCGTGCGCGGGTGCTAAAAAGAGCAGCATCGGCATGCTTAGCACTTTGTTTGGTAGAAATCCACGTGCGCGTTCTGCGAAAAGCACCATTTTCATGCACATCTTGTGGTTTTGCAGAAAACTTCAATCTCGTCTACCAAAAGATGCATGTGCATGCTTAAAACGCGTTTTCGCACGAATCCGTGCGCGGGTGCTCAAAAGAGCAGCATCGGCATGCTTAGCACGTTGTTTTGTAGAAATCCACGTGCGCGTTCTGCGAAAAGCACCATTTGCATGCACATCTTGTGGTTTTGCAGAAAACTTCATCCGCGTCTACCAAAAGATGCATGTGCATGCTTAAAACGCGTTTTCGCACGAATCCGTGCGCGGGTGCTAAAAAGAGCAGCATCGGCATGCTTAGCACGTCGTTTGGTAGAAATCCACGTGCGCGTTCTGCCAAAAGGACCATTTGCATGCACATCTTGTGGTTTTGCAGAAAACTCCATCCGCGTCTACCAAAAGATGCATGTGCATGCTTAAAACGCGTTTTCGCACGAATCCGTGCGCGGGTGCTAAAAAGAGCAGCATCGGCATGCTTAGCACGTTGTTTGGTAGAAATCCACGTGCGCGTTCTGCGAAAAGCACCATGTGCATGCACATCTTGTGGTTTTGCAGAAAACTTCAATCTCGTCTTCCAAAAGATGCATGTGCATGCTTAAAACGCGTTTTCGCACGAATCCGTGCGCGGGTGCTAAAAAGAGCAGCATCGGCATGCTTAGCACGTTGTTTGGCAGAAATCCACGTGCGCGTTCTGCGAAAAGCACCATTTGCATGCACATCTTGTGGTTTTGCAGAAAACTTCAATCTCGTCTACCAAAAGATGCATGTGCATGCTTAAAACGCGTTTTCGCACGAATCCGTGCGCGGGTGCTAAAAAGAGCAGCATCGGCATGCTTAGCACGTTGTTTGGTAGAAATCCACGTGCGCGTTCTGCGAAAAGCACCATTTGCATGCACATCTTGTGGTTTTGCAGAAAACTTCAATCTCGTCTACCAAAAGATGCATGTGCATGCTTAAAACGCGTTTTCGCACGAATCCGTGCGCGGGTGCTAAAAAGAGCAGCATCGGCATGCTTAGCACGTTGTTTGGTAGAAATCCACGTGCGCGTTCTGCGAAAAGCACCATTTGCATGCACATCTTGTGGTTTCGCAGAAAACTTCAATCTCGTCTACCAAAAGATGCATGTGCATGCTTAAAACGCGTTTTCGCACGAATCCGTGCGCGGGTGCTAAAAAGAGCAGCATCGGCATGCTTAGCACGTTATTTGGTAGAAATCCACGTGCGCGTTCTGCGAAAAGCACCATTTGCATGCACATCTTGTGGTTTTGCAGAAAACTTCAATCTCGTCTACCAAAAGATGCATGTGCATGCTTAAAACGCGTTTTCGCACGAATCCGTGCGCGGGTGCTAAAAAGAGCAGCATCGGCATGCTTAGCACGTTGTTTGGTAGAAATCCACGTGCGCGTTCTGCGAAAAGCACCATTTGCATGCACATCTTGTGGTTTTGCAGAAAACTTCAATCTCGTCTACCAAAAGATGCATGTGCATGCTTAAAACGCGTTTTCGCACGAATCCGTGCGCGGGTGCTAAAAAGAGCAGCATCGGCATGCTTAGCACGTTGTTTGGTAGAAATCCACGTGCGCGTTCTGCGAAAAGCACCATTTGCATGCACATCTTGTGGTTTTGCAGAAAACTTCAAATCTCGTCTACCAAAAGATGCATGTGCATGCTTAAAACGCGTTTTCGCACAAATCCGTGCGCGGGTGCTAAAAAGAGCAGCATCGGCATGCTTAGCACGTCGTTTGGTAGAAATCCACGTGCGCGTTCTGCCAAAAGGACCATTTGCATGCACATCTTGTGGTTTTGCAGAAAACTCCATCCGCGTCTACCAAAAGATGCATGTGCATGCTTAAAACGCGTTTTCGCACGAATCAGTGCGCGGGTGCTAAAAAGAGCAGCATCGGCATGCTTAGCACGTTGTTTGGTAGAAATCCACGTGCGCGTTCTGCGAAAAGCACCATTTGCATGCACATCTTGTGGTTTTGCAGAAAACTTCAATCTCGTCTACCAAAAGATGCATGTGCATGCTTAAAACGCGTTTTCGCACGAATCCGTGGGCGGGTGCTAAAAAGAGCAGCATCGGCATGCTTAGCACGTTGTTTGGTAGAAATCCACGTGCGCGTTCTGCCAAAAGGACCATTTGCATGCACATCTTGTGGTTTTGCAGAAAACTCCATCCGCGTCTACCAAAAGATGCATGTGCATGCTTAGAACGCGTTTTCGCACGAATCCGTGCGCGGGTGCTAAAAAGAGCAGCATCGGCATGCTTAGCACGTTGTTTGGTAGAAATCCACGTGCGCGTTCTGCGAAAAGCACCATTTGCATGCACATCTTGTGGTTTTGCAGAAAACTTCAATCTCGTCTACAAAAGATGCATGTGCATGCTTAAAACGCGTTTTCGCACGAATCCGTGCGCGGGTGCTAAAAAGAGCAGCATCGGCATGCTTAGCACGTTGTTTGGTAGAAATCCACGTGCGCGTTCTGCGAAAAGCACCATTTGCATGCACATCTTGTGGTTTTGCAGAAAACTTCAATCTCGTCTACCAAAACATGCATGTGCATGCTTAAAACGCGTTTTCGCACGAATCCGTGCGCGGGTGCTAAAAAGAGCAGCATCGGCATGCTTAGCACGTTGTTTGGTAGAAATTCACGTGCGCGTTCTGCCAAAAGGACCATTTGCATGCACATCTTGTGGTTTTGCAGAAAACTCCATCCGCGTCTACCAAAAGATGCATGTGCATGCTTAAAACGCGTTTTCGCACGAATCCGTGCGCGGGTGCTAAAAAGAGTAGCATCGGCATGCTTCGCACGTTGTTTGGTAGAAATCCACGTGCGCGTTCTGCGAAAAGCACCATTTGCATGCACATCTTGTGGTTTTGCAGAAAACTTCAATCTGGTCTACCAAAAGATGCATGTGCATGCTTAAAACGCGTTTTCGCACGAATCCGTGCGCGGGTGCTAAAAAGAGCAGCATCGGCATGCTTAGCACGTTGTTTGGTAGAAATCCACGTGCGCGTTCTGCGAAAAGCACCATTTGCATGCACATCTTGTGGTTTTGCAGAAAACTTCAATCTCGTCTACCAAAAGATGCATGTGCATGCTTAAAACGCGTTTTCGCACAAATCCGTGCGCGGGTGCTAAAAAGAGCAGCATCGGCATGCTTAGCACGTCGTTTGGTAGAAATTCACGTGTCCGTTCTGCCAAGAGCACCATTTGCATGCACATCTTGTGGTTTTGCAGAAAACTTCATCCGCGTCTACCAAAAGATGCATGTGCATGCTTAAAACGCGTTTTCGCACGAATCCGTGCGCGGGTGCTAAAAAGAGCAGCATCGGCATGCTTAGCACGTCGTTTGGTAGACATCCACGTGTGCGTTCTGCCAAGAGCACCATTTGTATGCACATCTTGTGGTTTTGCAGAAAACTTCATCCGCGTCTACCAAAAGATGCATGTGCATGCTTAAAACGCGTTTTCGCACGAATCCGTGCGCGGGTGCTAAAAAGAGCAGCATCGGCATGCTTAGGACGTTGTTTGGTAGAAATCCACGTCCGCGTTCTGCGAAAAGCACCATTTGCATGCACATCTTGTGGTTTTGTAGAAAACTTCAATCTCGTCTACCAAAAGATGCATGTGCATGCTTAAAACGCGTTTTCGCACGAATCCGTGCGCGGGTGCTAAAAAGAGCAGCATCGGCATGCTTAGCACGTTGTTTGGTAGAAATCCACGTGCGCGTTCTGCGAAAAGCACCATTTGCATGCACATCTTGTGGTTTTGCAGAAAACTTCAATCTCGTCTACCAAAAGATGCATGTGCATGCTTAAAACGCGTTTTCGCACGAATCCGTGCGCGGGTGCTAAAAAGAGCAGCATCGGCATGCTTAGCACGTCGTTTGGTAGAAATCCACGTGCGCGTTCTGCGAAAAGCACCATTTGCATGCACATCTTGTGGTTTTGCAGAAAACTTCAATCTCGTCTACCAAAAGATGCATGTGCATGCTTAAAACGCGTTTTCGCACGAATCCGTGCGCGGGTGCTAAAAAGAGCAGCATCGGCATGCTTAGCACGTTGTTTGGTAGAAATCCACGTGCGCGTTCTGCGAAAAGCACCATTTGCATGCACATCTTGTGGTTTTGCAGAAAACTTCAATCTCGTCTACCAAAAGATGCATGTGCATGCTTAAAACGCGTTTTCGCACGAATCCGTGCGCGGGTGCTAAAAAGAGCAGCATCGGCATGCTTAGCACGTTGTTTGGTAGAAATCCACGTGCGCGTTCTGCGAAAAGCACCATTTGTATGCACATCTTGTGGTTTTGCAGAAAACTTCATCCGCGTCTATCAAAAGATGCATGTGCATGCTTAAAACGCGTTTTCGCACGAATCCGTGCGCGGGTGCTAAAAATAGCAGCATCGGCATGCTTAGCACGTTGTTTGGTAGAAATACACGTGCGCGTTCTGCGAAAAGCACCATTTGCATGCACATATTGTGGTTTTGCAGAAAACTTCAATCTCGTCTACCAAAAGATGCATGTGCATGCTTAAAACGCGTTTTCGCACAAATCCGTGCGCGGGTGCTAAAAAGAGCAGCATCGGCATGCTTTGCACGTCGTTTGGTAGAAATCCACGTGCGCGTTCTGCCAAGAGCACCATTTGCATGCACATCTTATGGTTTGAAGAAAACTTCATCCGCGTCTACAAAAAGATGCATGTGCATGCTTAAAACGCGTTTTCGCACGAATACGTGCGCGGGTGCTAAAAAGAGCAGCATCGGCATGCTTAGCACGTCGTTTGGTAGAAATCCACGTGCGCGTTCTGCCAAAAGCACCATTTGCATGCACATCTTGTGGTTTTCCAGAAAACTTCATCCGCGTCTACCAAAATATGCATGTGCATGCTTAAAACGCGTTTTCGCACGAATCCGTGCGCGGGTGCTAAAAAGAGCAGCATCGGCATGCTTAGGACGTTGTTTGGTAGAAATCCACGTCCGCGTTCTGCGAAAAGCACCATTTGCATGCACATCTTGTGGTTTTGCAGAAAACTTCAATCTCGTCTACCAAAAGATGCATGTGCATGCTTAAAACGCGTTTTCGCACGAATCCGTGCGCGGGTGCTAAAAAGAGCAGCATCGGCATGCTTAGCACGTTGTTTGGTAGAAATCCACGTGCGCGCTCTGCGAAAAGCACCATTTGCATGCACATCTTGTGGTTTTGCAGAAAACTTCAATCTCGTCTACCAAAAGATGCATGTGCATGCTTAAAACGCGTTTTCGCACGAATCCGTGCGCGGGTGCTAAAAAGAGCAGCATCGGCATGCTTAGCACGTTGTTTGGTAGAAATCCACGGGCGCGTTCTGCGAAAAGCACCATTTGCATGCACATCTTGTGGTTTTGCAGAAAACTTCAATCTCGTCTACCAAAAGATGCATGTGCATGCTTAAAACGCGTTTTCGCACGAATCCGTGCGCGGGTGCTAAAAAGAGCAGCATCGGCATGCTTAGCACGTTGTTTGGTAGAAATCCACGTGCGCGTTCTGCGAAAAGCACCATTTGCATGCACATCTTGTGGTTTTGCAGAAAACTTCAATCTCGTCTACCAAAAGATGCATGTGCATGCTTAAAACGCGTTTTCGCACGAATCCTTGCGCGGGTGCTAAAAAGAGCAGCATCGGCATGCTTAGCACGTCGTTTGGTAGAAATCCACGTGCGCGTTCTGCGAAAAGCACCATTTGCATGCACATCTTGTGGT
The DNA here is from genome assembly GCF_023375885.2 of Dermacentor andersoni. Classification (NCBI taxonomy): domain Eukaryota; kingdom Metazoa; phylum Arthropoda; class Arachnida; order Ixodida; family Ixodidae; genus Dermacentor; species Dermacentor andersoni. The sequence continues at coordinate 48,107 of NW_027314891.1, read as the reverse complement.
TTTGCAGAAAACTTCAATCTCGTCTGCCAAAAGATGCATGTGCATGCTTAAAACGCGTTTTCGCACGAATCCGTGCGCGGGTGCTAAAAAGAGCAGCATCGGCATGCTTAGCACGTTGTTTGGTAGAAATCCACGTGCGCGTTCTGCGAAAAGCACCATTTGCATGCACATCTTGTGGTTTTGCAGAAAACTTCAATCTCGCCTACCAAAAGATGCATGTGCATGCTTAAAACGCGTTTTCGCACGAATCCGTGCGCGGGTGCTAAAAAGAGCAGCATCGGCATGCTTAGCACGTTGTTTGGTAGAAATCCACGTGCGCGTTCTGCGAAAAGCACCATTTGTATGCACATCTTGTGGTTTTGCAGAAAACTTCATCCGCGTCTATCAAAAGATGCATGTGCATGCTTAAAACGCGTTTTCGCACGAATCCGTGCGCGGGTGCTAAAAAGAGCAGCATCGGCATGCTTAGCACGTCGTTTGGTAGAAATCCACGTGCGCGTTCTGCCAAAAGGACCATTTGCATGCACATCTTGTGGTTTTGCAGAAAACTCCATCCGCGTCTACCAAAAGATGCATGTGCATGCTTAAAACGCGTTTTCGCACGAATCCGTGCGCGGGTGCTAAAAAGAGCAGCATCGGCATGCTTAGCACGTCGTTTGGTAGAAATCCACGTGCGCGTTCTGCCAAAAGGACCATTTGCATGCACATCTTGTGGTTTTGCAGAAAACTCCATCCGCGTCTACCAAAAGATGCATGTGCATGCTTAAAACGTGTTTTCGCACGAATCCGTGCGCGGGTGCTAAAAAGAGCAGCATCGGCATGCTTAGCACGTTGTTTGGTAGAAATCCACGTGCGCGTTCGGCGAAAAGCACCATTTGCATGCACATCTTGTGGTTTTGCAGAAAACTTCAATCTCGTCTACCAAAAGATGCATGTGCATGCTTAAAACGCGTTTTCGCACAAATCCGTGCGCGGGTGCTAAAAAGAGCAGCATCGGCATGCTTAGCACGTCGTTTGGTAGAAATCCACGTGTGCGTTCTGCCAAGAGCACCATTTGCATGCACATCTTGTGGTTTTGCAGAAAACTTCATCCGCGTCTACCAAAAGATGCATGTGCATGCTTAAAACGCGTTTTCGCACGAATCCGTGCGCGGGTGCTAAAAAGAGCAGCATCGGCATGCTTAGCACGTCATTTGGTAGACATCCACGTGCGCGTTCTGCGAAAAGCACCATTTGCATGCACATCTTGTGGTTTTGCAGAAAACTTCAATCTCGTCTACCAAAAGATGCATGTGCATGCTTAAAACGCGTTTTCGCACAAATCCGTGCGCGGGTGCTAAAAAGAGCAGCATCGGCATGCTTAGCACGTTGTTTGGTAGAAATCCACGTGCGCGTTCTGCGAAAAGCACCATTTGCATGCACATCTTGTGGTTTTGCAGAAAACTTCAATCTCGTCTACCAAAAGATGCATGTGCATGCTTAAAACGCGTTTTCGCACGAATCCGTGCGCGGGTGCTAAAAAGAGCAGCATCGGCGTGCTTAGCACGTTGTTTGGTAGAAATCCACGTGCGCGTTCTGCGAAAAGCACCATTTGCATGCACATCTTGTGGTTTTGCAGAAAACTTCAATCTCGTCTACCAAACGATGCATGTGCATGCTTAAAACGCGTTTTCGCACGAATCCGTGCGCGGGTGCTAAAAAGAGCAGCATCGGCATGCTTAGCACGTTGTTTGGTAGAAATCCACGTGCGCGTTCTGCGAAAAGCACCATTTGCATGCACATCTTGTGGTTTGGAGAAAACTTCAATCTCGTCTACCAAAAGATGCATGTGCATGCTTAAAACGCGTTTTCGCACAAATCCGTGCGCGGGTGCTAAAAAGAGCAGCATCGGCATGCTTAGCACGTCATTTGGTAGACATCCACGTGCGCGTTCTGCGAAAAGCACCATTTGCATGCACATCTTGTGGTTTTGCAGAAAACTTCAATCTCGTCTACCAAAAGATGCATGTGCATGCTTAAAACGCGTTTTCGCACGAATCCGTGCGCGGGTGCTAAAAAGAGCAGCATCGGCATGCTTAGGACGTTGTTTGGTAGAAATCCACGTCCGCGTTCTGCGAAAAGCACCATTTGCATGCACATCTTGTGGTTTTGCAGAAAACTTCAATCTCGTCTACCAAAAGATGCATGTGCATGCTTAAAACGCGTTTTCGCACGAATCCGTGCGCGGGTGCTAAAAAGAGCAGCATCGGCATGCTTAGCACGTTGTTTGGTAGAAATCCACGTGCGCGCTCTGCGAAAAGCACCATTTGCATGCACATCTTGTGGTTTTGCAGAAAACTTCAATCTCGTCTACCAAAAGATGCATGTGCATTCTTAAAACGCGTTTTCGCACGAATCCGTGCGCGAGTGCTAAAAAGAGCAGCATCGGCATGCTTAGCACGTTGTTTGGTAGAAATCCACGGGCGCGTTCTGCGAAAAGCACCATTTTGCATGCACATCTTGTGGTTTTGCAGAAAACTTCAATCTCGTCTACCAAAGATGCATGTGCATGCTTAAAACGCGTTTTCCGCACGAATCCGTGCGCGGGGTGCTAAAAAGAGCAGCATCGGCATGCTTAGCACGTTGTTTGGTAGAAAATCCACATGCGCGTTCTGCGAAAAGCACCATTTGCATGCACATCTTGTGGTTTTGCAGAAAACTTCAATCTCGTCTACCAAAAGATGCATGTGCATGCTTAAAACGCGTTTTCGCACAGAATCCGTGCGCGGGTGCTAAAAAGAGCAGCATCGGCATGCCTTAGCACGTCCGTTTGGTAGAAATCCACGTGCGCGTTCTGCGAAAAGCACCATTTGCATGCACATCTTGTGGGTTTTGCAGAAAACTTCAATCTCGTCTACCAAAAGATGCATGTGCATGCTTAAAACGCGTTTTCGCACGAATCCGTGCGCGGGTGCTAAAAAAGAGCAGCATCGGCATGCTTAGCACGTTGTTTGGTAGAAATCCACGTGCGCGTTCTGCGAAAAGCACCATTTGCATGCACATCTTGTGGTTTTGCAGAAAACTTCAATCTCGTCTACCAAAAGATGCATGTGCATGCTTAAAACGCGTTTTCGCACGAATCCCGTGCGCGGGTGCTAAAAAGAGCAGCATCGGCATGCTTAGCACGTTGTTTGGTAGAAATCCACGTGCGCGTTCTGCGAAAAGCACCATTTGTATGCACATCTTGTGGTTTTGCAGAAAACTTCATCCGCGTCTATCAAAAGATGCATGTGCATGCTTAAAACGCGTTTTCGCACGAATCCGTGCGCGGGTGCTAAAAAGAGCAGCATCGGCATGCTTAGCACGTCATTTGGTAGACATCCACGTGCGCGTTCTGCGAAAAGCACCATTTGCATGCACATCTTGTGGTTTTGCAGAAAACTTCAATCTCGTCTACCAAAAGATGCATGTGCATGCTTAAAACGCGTTTTCGCACGAATCCGTGCGCGGGTGCTAAAAAGAGCAGCATCGGCATGCTTAGCACGTTGTTTGGTAGAAATCCACGTGCGCGTTCTGCGAAAAGCACCATTTGCATGCACATCTTGTGGTTTTGCAGAAAACTTCAATCTCGTCTACCAAAAGATGCATGTGCATGCTTAAAACGCCTTTTCGCACGAATCCGTGGGCGGGTGCTAAAAAGAGCAGCATCGGCATGCTTAGCACGTTGTTTGGTAGAAATCCACGTGGGCGTTCTGCGAAAAGCACCATTTGTATGCACATCTTGTGGTTTTGCAGAAAACTTCATCCGCGTCTATCAAAAGATGCATGTGCATGCTTAAAACGCGTTTTCGCACGAATCCGTGCGCGGGTGCTAAAAAGAGCAGCATCGGCATGCTTAGCACGTTGTTTGGTAGAAATCCACGTGCGCGTTCTGCGAAAAGCACCATTTGCATGCACATCTTGTGGTTTTGCAGAAAACTTCAATCTCGTCTACCAAAAGATGCATGTGCATGCTTAAAACGCGTTTTCGCACGAATCCGTGCGCGGGTGCTAAAAAGAGCAGCATCGGCATGCTTAGCACGTTGTTTGGTAGAAATCCACATGCGCGTTCTGCGAAAAGCACCATTTGCATGCACATCTTGTGGTTTTGCAGAAAACTTCAATCTCGTCTACCAAAAGATGCATGTGCATGCTTAAAACGCGTTTTCGCACGAATCCGTGCGCGGGTGCTAAAAAGAGCAGCATCGGCATGCTTAGCACGTCGTTTGGTAGAAATCCACGTGCGCGTTCTGCGAAAAGCACCATTTGCATGCACATCTTGTGGTTTTGCAGAAAACTTCAATCTCGTCTACCAAAGGATGCATGTGCATGCTTAAAACGCGTTTTCGCACGAATCCGTGCGCGGGTGCTAAAAAGAGCAGCATCGGCATGCTTAGCACGTTGTTTGGTAGAAATCCACGTGCGCGTTCTGCGAAAAGCACCATTTGTATGCACATCTTGTGGTTTTGCAGAAAACTTCATCCGCGTCTATCAAAAGATGCATGTGCATGCTTAAAACGCGTTTTCGCACGAATCCGTGCGCGGGTGCTAAAAAGAGCAGCATCGGTATGCTTAGCACGTCGTTTGGTAGAAATCCACGTGCGCGTTCTGCCAAAAGGACCATTTGCATGCACATCTTGTGGTTTTGTAGAAAACTCCATCCGCGTCTATCAAAAGATGCATGTGCATGCTTAAAACGCGTTTTCGCACGAATCCGTGCGCGGGTGCTAAAAAGAGCAGCATCGGCATGCTTAGCACGTCGTTTGGTAGAAATCCACGTGCGCGTTCTGCCAAAAGGACCATTTGCATGCACATCTTGTGGTTTTGCAGAAAACTCCATCCGCGTCTACCAAAAGATGCATGTGCATGCTTAAAACGCGTTTTCGCACGAATCCGTGCGCGGGTGCTAAAAAGAGCAGCATCGGCATGCTTAGCACGTCGTTTGGTAGAAATCCACGTGCGCGTTCTGCCAAAAGGACCATTTGCATGCACATCTTGTGGTTTTGCAGAAAACTCCATCCGCGTCTACCAAAAGATGCTTGTGCATGCTTAAAACGCGTTTTCGCACGAATCCGTGCGCGGGTGCTAAAAAGAGCAGCATCGGCATGCTTAGCACGTTGTTTGGTAGAAATCCACGTGCGCGTTCGGCGAAAAGCACCATTTGCATGTACATCTTGTGGTTTTGTAGAAAACTCCATCCGCGTCTATCAAAAGATGCATGTGCATGCTTAAAACGCGTTTTCGCACGAATCCGTGCGCGGGTGCTAAAAAGAGCAGCATCGGCATGCTTAGCACGTCGTTTGGTAGAAATCCACGTGCGCGTTCTGCCAAAAGGACCATTTGCATGCACATCTTGTGGTTTGGAGAAAACTTCATCCGCGTCTATCAAAAGATGCATGTGCATGCTTAAAACGCGTTTTCGCACAAATCCGTGCGCGGGTGCTAAAAAGAGCAGCATCGGCATGCTTAGCACGTTGTTTGGTAGAAATACACGAGGGCGTTCTGCGAAAAGCACCATTTGCATGCACATCTTGTGGTTTTGCAGAAAACTTCTATCTCGTATACCAAAAGATGCATGTGCATGCCTAAAACGCGTTTTCGCACGAATCCGTGCGCGGGTGCTAAAGAGAGCAGCATCGGCATGCTTAGCACGTCGTTTGGTAGAAATCCACGTGCGCGTTCTGCGAAAGCACCATTTGCATGCACATCTTGTGGTTTTGCAGAAAACTTCAATCTCGTCTACCAATGTGCATGCTTAAAACGCGTTTTCGCACAAATCCGTGCGCGGGTGCTAAAAAGAGCAGCATCGGCATGCTTAGCACGTTGTTTGGTAGACATCCACGTGGGCGTTCTGCGAAAAGCACCATTTGCATGCACATCTTGTGGTTTTGCAGAAAACTTCCATCTCGTCTACCAAAAGATGCATGTGCATGCTTAAAACGCGTTTTCGCACAAATCCGTGCGCGGGTGCTAAAAAGAGCAGCATCGGCATGCTTAGCACATTGTTTGGTAGAAATCCACGTGGGCGTTCTGCGAAAAGCACCATTTGCATGCACATCTTGTGGTTTTGCAGAAAACTTCAATCTCGTCTACCAAAAGATGCATGTGCATGCTTAAAACGCCTTTTCGCACGAATCCGTGCGCGGGTGCTAAAAAGAGCAGCATCGGCATGCTTAGCACGTTGTTTGGTAGAAATCCACGTGCGCGTTCTGCGAAAAGCACCATTTGCATGCACATCTTGTGGTTTTGCAGAAAACTTCAATCTCGTCTACCAAAAGATGCATGTGCATGCTTAAAACGCGTTTTCGCACGAATCCGTGCGCGGGTGCTAAAAAGAGCAGCATCGGCATGCTTAGCACGTTGTTTGGTAGAAATCCACGTGCGCGTTCTGCGAAAAGTACCATTTGCATGCACATCTTGTGGTTTTGCAGAAAACTTCAATCTCGTCTACCAAAAGATTCATGTGCATGCTTAAAACGCGTTTTCGCACAAATCCGTGCGCGGGTGCTAAAAAGAGCAGCATCGGCATGCTTAGCACGTTGTTTGGTAGAAATCCACGAGGGCGTTCTGCGAAAAGCACCATTTGCATGCACATCTTGTGGTTTTGCAGAAAACTTCTATCTCGTATACCAAAAGATGCATGTGCATGCTTAAAACGCGTTTTCGCACGAATCCGTGCGCGGGTGCTAAAGAGAGCAGCATCGGCATGCTTAGCACGTCGGTTGGTAGAAATCCACGTGCGCGTTCTGCGAAAAGCACCATTTGCATGCACATCTTGTGGTTTTGCAGAAAACTTCAATCTCGTCTACCAAAAGATGCATGTGCATGCTTAAAACGCGTTTTCGCACAAATCCGTGCGCGGGTGCTAAAAAGAGCAGCATCGGCATGCTTAGCACGTTGTTTGGTAGAAATCCACGTGCGCGTTCTGGGAAAAGCACCATTTGCATGCACATCTTGTGGTTTTGCAGAAAACTTCAATCTCGTCTACCAAAAGATGCATGTGCATGCTTAAAACGCGTTTTCGCACGAATCCGTGCGCGGGTGCTAAAAAGAGCAGCATCGGCATGCTTAGCACGTTGTTTGGTAGAAATCCACGTGCGCGTTCTGCGAAAAGCACCATTTGCATGCACACCTTGTGGTTTTGATAAAACTTCATCCACGTCTACCAAAAGATGCATGTGCATGCTTAAAACGCGTTTTCGCACGAATCCGTGCGCGGGTGCTAAAAAGAGCAGCATCGGCATGCTTAGCACGTTGTTTGGTAGAAATCCACGTGCGCGTTCTGCGAAAAGCACCATTTGCATGCACATCTTGTGGTTTTGCAGAAAACTTCAATCTCGTCTACCAAAAGATGCATGTGCATGCTTAAAACGCGTTTTCGCACGAATCCGTGCGCGGGTGCTAAAAAGAGCAGCATCGGCATGCTTAGCACGTTGTTTGGTAGAAATCCACGTGCGCGTTCTGCGAAAAGCACCATTTGCATGCACATCTTGTGGTTTTGCAGAAAACTTCAATCTCGTCTACCAAAAGATGCATGTGCATGCTTAAAACGCGTTTTCGCACAAATCCGTGCGCGGGTGCTAAAAAGAGCAGCATCGGCATGCTTAGCACGTTGTTTGGTAGAAATCCACGAGGGCGTTCTGCGAAAAGCACCATTTGCATGCACATCTTGTGGTTTTGCAGAAAACTTCTTTCTCGTATACCAAAAGATGCATGTGCATGCTTAAAACGCGTTTTCGCACGAATCCGTGCGCGGGTGCTAAAGAGAGCAGCATCGGCATGCTTAGCACGTCGGTTGGTAGAAATCCACGTGCGCGTTCTGCGAAAAGCACCATTTGCATGCACATCTTGTGGTTTTGCAGAAAACTTCAATCTCGTCTACCAAAAGATGCATGTGCATGCTTAAAACGCGTTTTCGCACAAATCCGTGCGCGGGTGCTAAAAAGAGCAGCATCGGCATGCTTAGCACGTTGTTTGGTAGAAATCCACGTGCGCGTTCTGGGAAAAGCACCATTTGCATGCACATCTTGTGGTTTTGCAGAAAACTTCAATCTCGTCTACCAAAAGATGCATGTGCATGCTTAAAACGCGTTTTCGCACGAATCCGTGCGCGGGTGCTAAAGAGAGCAGCATCGGCATGCTTAGCACGTCGTTTGGTAGAAATCCACGTGCGCGTTCTGCGAAAAGCACCATTTGCATGCACATCTTGTGGTTTTGCAGAAAACTTCAATCTCGTCTACCAAAAGATGCATGTGCATGCTTAAAACGCGTTTTCGCACAAATCCGTGCGCGGGTGCTAAAAAGAGCAGCATCGGCATGCTTAGCACATTGTTTGGTAGAAATCCACGTGGGCGTTCTGCGAAAAGCACCATTTGCATGCACATCTTGTGGTTTTGCAGAAAACTTCAATCTCGTCTACCAAAAGATGCATGTGCATGCTTAAAACGCGTTTTCGCACAAATCCGTGCGCGGGTGCTAAAAAGAGCAGCATCGGCATGCTTAGCACGTTGTTTGGTAGACATCCACGTGGGCGTTCTGCGAAAAGCACCATTTGCATGCACATCTTGTGGTTTTGCAGAAAACTTCAATCTCGTCTACCAAAAGATGCATGTGCATGCTTAAAACGCGTTTTCGCACAAATCCGTGCGCGGGTGCTAAAAAGAGCAGCATCGGCATGCTTAGCACATTGTTTGGTAGAAATCCACGTGGGCGTTCTGCGAAAAGCACCATTTGCATGCACATCTTGTGGTTTTGCAGAAAACTTCAATCTCGTCCACCAAAAGATGCATGTGCATGCTTAAAACGCGTTTTCGCACGAATCCGTGCGCGGGTGCTAAAAAGAGCAGCATCGGCATGCTTAGCACGTTGTTTGGTAGAAATCCACGTGCGCGTTCTGCGAAAAGCACCATTTGCATGCACATCTTGTGGTTTTGCAGAAAACTTCAATCTCGTCTACCAAAAGATGCATGTGCATGCTTAAAACGCGTTTTCGCACGAATCCGTGCGCGGGTGCTAAAAAGAGCAGCATCGGCATGCTTAGCACGTTGTTTGGTAGAAATCCACGTGCGCGTTCTGCGAAAAGCACCATTTGCATGCACATCTTGTGGTTTTGCAGAAAACTTCAGTCTCGTCTACCAAAAGATGCATGTGCATGCTTAAAACGCGTTTTCGCACAAATCCGTGCGCGGGTGCTAAAAAGAGCAGCATCGGCATGCTTAGCACGTTGTTTGGTAGAAATCCACGAGGGCGTTCTGCGAAAAGCACCATTTGCATGCACATCTTGTGGTTTTGCAGAAAACTTCTATCTCGTATACCAAAAGATGCATGTGCATGCTTAAAACGCGTTTTCGCACGAATCCGTGCGCGGGTGCTAAAAAGAGCAGCATCGGCATGCTTAGCACGTTGTTTGGTAGAAATCCACGTGCGCGTTCTGCGAAAAGCACCATTTGCATGCACATCTTGTGGTTTTGATAAAACTTCATCCACGTCTACCAAAAGATGCATGTGCATGCTTAAAACGCGTTTTCGCACGAATCCGTGCGCGGGTGCTAAAAAGAGCAGCATCGGCATGCTTAGCACGTTGTTTGGTAGAAATCCACGTGCGCGTTCTGCGAAAAGCACCATTTGCATGCACATCTTGTGGTTTTGCAGAAAACTTCAATCTCGTCTACCAAAAGATGCATGTGCATGCTTTAAACGCGTTTTCGCACGAATCCGTGCGCGGGTGCTAAAAAGAGCAGCATCGGCATGCTTAGCACGTTGTTTGGTAGACATCCACGTGCGCGTTCTGCGAAAAGCACCATTTGCATGCACATCTTGTGGTTTTGCAGAAAACTTCAATCTCGTCTACCAAAAGATGCATGTGCATGCTTAAAACGCGTTCTCGCACGAATCCGTGCGCGGGTGCTAAAAAGAGCAGCATCGGCATGCTTAGCACGTTGTTTGGTAGAAATCCACGTGCGCGTTCTGCGAAAAGCACCATTTGCATGCACATCTTGTGGTTTTGCAGAAAACTTCAATCTCGTCTATCAAAAGATGCATGTGCATGCTTTAAACGCGTTTTCGCACGAATCCGTGCGCGGGTGCTAAAAAGAGCAGCATCGGCGTGCTTAGCACGTTGTTTGGTAGACATCCACGTGCGCGTTCTGCGAAAAGCACCATTTGCATGCACATCTTGTGGTTTTGCAGAAAACTTCAATCTCGTCTACCAAAAGATGCATGTGCATGCTTAAAACGCGTTTTCGCACGAATCCGTGCGCGGGTGCTAAAAAGAGCAGCATCGGCATGCTTAGCACGTTGTTTGGTAGAAATCCACGTGGGCGTTCTGCGAAAAGCACCATTTGCATGCACATCTTGTGGTTTTGCAGAAAACTTCAATCTCGTCTACCAAAAGATGCATGTGCATTCTTAAAACGCGTTCTCGCACGAATCCGTGCGCGGGTGCTAAAAAGAGCAGCATCGGCATGCTTAGCACGTTGTTTGGTAGAAATCCACGTGCGCGTTCTGCGAAAAGCACCATTTGCATGCACATCTTGTGGTTTTGCAGAAAACTTCAATCTCGTCTATCAAAAGATGCATGTGCATGCTTTAAACGCGTTTTCGCACGAATCCGTGCGCGGGTGCTAAAAAGAGCAGCATCGGCATGCTTAGCACGTTGTTTGGTAGACATCCACGTGCGCGTTCTGCGAAAAGCACCATTTGCATGCACATCTTGTGGTTTTGCAGAAAACTTCAATCTCGTCTACCAAAAGATGCATGTGCATGCTTAAAGCGCGTTTTCGCACAAATCGGTGCGCGGGTGCTAAAAAGAGCAGCATCGGCATGCTTAGCACGTTGTTTGGTAGAAATCCACGTGCGCGTTCTGGGAAAAGCACCATTTGCATGCACATCTTGTGGTTTTGCAGAAAACTTCAATCTCGTCTACCAAAAGATGCATGTGCATGCTTAAAACGCGTTTTCGCACGAATCCGTGCGCGGGTGCTAAAAAGAGCAGCATCGGCATGCTTAGCACGTTGTTTGGTAGAAATCCACGTGCGCGTTCTGCGAAAAGCACCATTTGCATGCACATCTTGTGGTTTTGATAAAACTTCATCCACGTCTACCAAAAGATGCATGTGCATGCTTAAAACGCGTTTTCGCACGAATCCGTGCGCGGGTGCTAAAAAGAGCAGCATCGGCATGCTTAGCACGTTGTTTGGTAGAAATCCACGTGCGCGTTCTGCGAAAAGCACCATTTGCATGCACATCTTGTGGTTTTGCAGAAAACTTCAATCTCGTCTACCAAAAGATGCATGTGCATGCTTAAAACGCGTTTTCGCACGAATCCATGCGCGGGTGCTAAAAAGAGCAGCATCGGCATGCTTAGCACGTTGTTTGGTAGAAATCCACGTGCGCGTTCTGCGAAAAGCACCATTTGCATGCACATCTTGTGGTTTTGCAGAAAACTTCAATCTCGTCTACCAAAAGATGCATGTGCATGCTTAAAACGCGTTCTCGCACGAATCCGTGCGCGGGTGCTAAAAAGAGCAGCATCGGCATGCTTAGCACGTTGTTTGGTAGAAATCCACGTGCGCGTTCTGCGAAAAGCACCATTTGCATGCACATCTTGTGGTTTTGCAGAAAACTTCAATCTCGTCTATCAAAAGATGCATGTGCATGCTTTAAACGCGTTTTCGCACGAATCCGTGCGCGGGTGCTAAAAAGAGCAGCATCGGCGTGCTTAGCACGTTGTTTGGTAGACATCCACGTGCGCGTTCTGCGAAAAGCACCATTTGCATGCACATCTTGTGGTTTTGCAGAAAACTTCACTCTCGTCTACCAAAAGATGCATGTGCATGCTTAAAACGCGTTTTCGCACGAATCCGTGCGCGGGTGCTAAAACGAGCAGCATCGGCATGCTTAGCACGTTGTTTGGTAGAAATCCACGTGCGCGTTCTGCGAAAAGCACCATTTGCATGCACATCTTGTGGTTTTGCAGAAAACTTCAATCTCGTCTACCAAAAGATGCATGTGCATGCTTAAAACGCGTTTTCGCACGAATCCGTGCGCGGGTGCTAAAAAGAGCAGCATCGGCATGCTTAGCACGTTGTTTGGTAGAAATCCACGTGGGCGTTCTGCGAAAAGCACCATTTGCATGCACATCTTGTGGTTTTGCAGAAAACTTCAATCTCGTATACCAAAGGATGCATGTGCATGCTTAAAACGCGTTTTCGCACGAATCCGTGCGCGGGTGCTAAAGAGAGCAGCATCGGCAATGCTTAGCACGTCGTTTGGTAGAAATCCACGTGCGCGTTCTGCGAAAAGCACCATTTGCATGCACATCTTGTGGTTTTGCAGAAAACTTCAATCTCGTCTACCAAAAGATGCATGTGCATGCTTAAAACGCGTTTGCGCACGAATCCGTGCGCGGGTGCTAAAAAGAGCAGCATCGGCATGCATAGCACGTTGTTTGGTAGAAATCCACGTGCGCGTTCTGCGAAAAGCACCATTTGCATGCACATCTTGTGGTTTTGCAGAAAACTTCAATCTCGTCAAAAGATGCATGTGCATGCTTAAAACGCGTTCTCGCACGAATCCGTGCGCGGGTGCGAAAAAGAGCAGCATCGGCATGCTTAGCACGTTGTTTGGTAGAAATCCACGTGCGCGTTCTGCGAAAAGCACCATTTGCATGCACATCTTGTGGTTTTGCAGAAAACTTCAATCTCGTCTACCAAAAGATGCATGTGCATGCTTAAAACGCGTTTTCGCACGAATCCGTGCGCGGGTGCTAAAAAGAGCAGCATCGGCATGCTTAGCACGTTGTTTGGTAGAAATCCACGTGCGCGTTCTGCGAAAAGCACCATTTGCATGCACATCTTGTGGTTTTGCAGAAAACTTCAATCTCGTCTACCAAAAGATGCATGTGCATGCTTAAAACGCGTTTTCGCACGAATCCGTGCGCGGGTGCTAAAAAGAGCAGCATCGGCATGCTTAGCACGTTGTTTGGTAGAAATCCACGTGCGCGTTCTGCGAAAAGCACCATTTGCATGCACATCTTGTGGTTTTGCAGAAAACTTCAATCTCGTCTACCAAAAGATGCATGTGCATGCTTAAAACGCGTTTTCGCACGAATCCGTGCGCGGGTGCTAAAAAGAGCAGCATCGGCATGCTTAGCACGTTGTTTGGTAGACATCCACGTGCGCGTTCTGCGAAAAGCACCATTTGCATGCACATCTTGTGGTTTTGCAGAAAACTTCAATCTCGTCTACCAAAAGATGCATGTGCTTGCTTAAAACGCGTTTTCGCACGAATCCGTGCGCGGGTGCTAAAAAGAGCAGCATCGGCATGCTTAGCACGTTGTTTGGTAGAAATCCACGTGCGCGTTCTGCGAAAAGCACCATTTGCATGCACATCTTGTGGTTTTGCAGAAAACTTCAATCTCGTCTACCAAAAGATGCATGTGCATGCCTAAAACGCGTTTTCGCACAAATCCGTGCGCGGGTGCTAAAAAGAGCAGCATCGGCATGCTTAGCACGTTGTTTGGTAGAAATCCACGAGGGCGTTCTGCGAAAAGCACCATTTGCATGCACATCTTGTGGTTTTGCAGAAAACTTCTATCTCGTATACCAAAAGATGCATGTGCATGCTTAAAACGCGTTTTCGCACGAATCCGTGCGCGGGTGCTAAAGAGAGCAGCATCGGCATGCTTAGCACGTCGTTTGGTAGAAATCCACGTGCGCGTTCTGCGAAAAGCACCATTTGCATGCACATCTTGTGGTTTTGCAGAAAACTTCAATCTCGTCTACCAAAAGATGCATGTGCATGCTTAAAACGCGTTTTCGCACAAATCCGTGCGCGGGTGCTAAAAAGAGCAGCATCGGCATGCTTAGCACGTTGTTTGGTAGAAATCCACGAGGGCGTTCTGCGAAAAGCACCATTTGCATGCACATCTTGTGGTTTTGCAGAAAACTTCAATCTCGTCTACCAAAAGATGCATGTGCATGCTTAAAACGCGTTTTCGCACGAATCCGTGCGCGGGTGCTAAAAAGAGCAGCATCGGCATGCTTAGCACGTTGTTTGGTAGAAATCCACGTGCGCGTTCTGGGAAAAGCACCATTTGCATGCACATCTTGTGGTTTTGCAGAAAACTTCAATCTCGTCTACCAAAAGATGCATGTGCATGCTTAAAACGCGTTTTCGCACGAATCCGTGCGCGGGTGCTAAAAAGAGCAGCATCGGCATGCTTAGCACGTTGTTTGGTAGAAATCCACGTGCGCGTTCTGCGAAACGCACCATTTGCATGCACATCTTGTGGTTTTGCAGAAAACTTCATCCACGTCTACCAAAAGATGCATGTGCATGCTTAAAACGAGTTTTCGCACGAATCTGTGCGCGGGTGCTAAAAAGAGCAGCATCGGCATGCTTAGCACGTTGTTTGGTAGAAATCCACGTGCGCGTTCTGCGAAAAGCACCATTTGCATGCACATCTTGTGGTTTTGCAGAAAACTTCAATCTCGTCTACCAAAAGATGCATGTGCATGCTTAAAACGCGTTTTCGCACGAATCCGTGCGCGGGTGCTAAAAAGAGCAGCATCGGCATGCTTAGCACGTTGTTTGGTAGAAATCCACGTGCGCGTTCTGCGAAAAGCACCATTTGCATGCACATCTTGTGGTTTTGCAGAAAACTTCAATCTCGTCTACCAAAAGATGCATGTGCATGCTTAAAACGCGTTTTCGCACGAATCCGTGCGCGGGTGCTAAAAAGAGCAGCATCGGCATGCTTAGCACGTTGTTTGGTAGACATCCACGTGCGCGTTCTGCGAAAAGCACCATTTGCATGCACATCTTGTGGTTTTGCAGAAAACTTCAATCTCGTCTACCAAAAGATGCATGTGCTTGCTTAAAACGCGTTTTCGCACGAATCCGTGCGCGGGTGCTAAAAAGAGCAGCATCGGCATGCTTAGCACGTTGTTTGGTAGAAATCCACGTGCGCGTTCTGCGAAAAGCACCATTTGCATGCACATCTTGTGGTTTTGCAGAAAACTTCAATCTCGTCTACCAAAAGATGCATGTGCATGCCTAAAACGCGTTTTCGCACAAATCCGTGCGCGGGTGCTAAAAAGAGCAGCATCGGCATGCTTAGCACGTTGTTTGGTAGAAATCCACGAGGGCGTTCTGCGAAAAGCACCATTTGCATGCACATCTTGTGGTTTTGCAGAAAACTTCTATCTCGTATACCAAAAGATGCATGTGCATGCCTAAAACGCGTTTTCGCACAAATCCGTGCGCGGGTGCTAAAAAGAGCAGCATCGGCATGCTTAGCACGTTGTTTGGTAGAAATCCACGAGGGCGTTCTGCGAAAAGCACCATTTGCATGCACATCTTGTGGTTTTGCAGAAAACTTCTATCTCGTATACCAAAAGATGCATGTGCATGCTTAAAACGCGTTTTCGCACGAATCCGTGCGCGGGTGCTAAAGAGAGCAGCATCGGCATGCTTAGCACGTCGTTTGGTAGAAATCCACGTGCGCGTTCTGCGAAAAGCACCATTTGCATGCACATCTTGTGGTTTTGCAGAAAACTTCAATCTCGTCTACCAAAAGATGCATGTGCATGCTTAAAACGCGTTTTCGCACGAATCCGTGCGCGGGTGCTAAAAAGAGCAGCATCGGCATGCTTAGCACGTTGTTTGGTAGAAATCCACGTGCGCGTTCTGCGAAACGCACCATTTGCATGCACATCTTGTGGTTTTGCAGAAAACTTCATCCACGTCTACCAAAAGATGCATGTGCATGCTTAAAACGAGTTTTCGCACGAATCTGTGCGCGGGTGCTAAAAAGAGCAGCATCGGCATGCTTAGCACGTTGTTTGGTAGAAATCCACGTGCGCGTTCTGCGAAAAGCACCATTTGCATGCACATCTTGTGGTTTTGCAGAAAACTTCAATCTCGTCTACCAAAAGATGCATGTGCATGCTTAAAACGCGTTTTCGCACGAATCCGTGCGCGGGTGCTAAAAAGAGCAGCATCGGCATGCTTAGCACGTTGTTTGGTAGAAATCCACGTGCGCGTTCTGCGAAAAGCACCATTTGCATGCACATCTTGTGGTTTTGCAGAAAACTTCAATCTCGTCTACCAAAAGATGCATGTGCATGCTTAAAACGCGTTTTCGCACGAATCCGTGCGCGGGTGCTAAAAAGAGCAGCATCGGCATGCTTAGCACGTTGTTTGGTAGACATCCACGTGCGCGTTCTGCGAAAAGCACCATTTGCATGCACATCTTGTGGTTTTGCAGAAAACTTCAATCTCGTCTACCAAAAGATGCATGTGCTTGCTTAAAACGCGTTTTCGCACGAATCCGTGCGCGGGTGCTAAAAAGAGCAGCATCGGCATGCTTAGCACGTTGTTTGGTAGAAATCCACGTGCGCGTTCTGCGAAAAGCACCATTTGCATGCACATCTTGTGGTTTTGCAGAAAACTTCAATCTCGTCTACCAAAAGATGCATGTGCATGCCTAAAACGCGTTTTCGCACAAATCCGTGCGCGGGTGCTAAAAAGAGCAGCATCGGCATGCTTAGCACGTTGTTTGGTAGAAATCCACGAGGGCGTTCTGCGAAAAGCACCATTTGCATGCACATCTTGTGGTTTTGCAGAAAACTTCTATCTCGTATACCAAAAGATGCATGTGCATGCCTAAAACGCGTTTTCGCACAAATCCGTGCGCGGGTGCTAAAAAGAGCAGCATCGGCATGCTTAGCACGTTGTTTGGTAGAAATCCACGAGGGCGTTCTGCGAAAAGCACCATTTGCATGCACATCTTGTGGTTTTGCAGAAAACTTCTATCTCGTATACCAAAAGATGCATGTGCATGCTTAAAACGCGTTTTCGCACGAATCCGTGCGCGGGTGCTAAAGAGAGCAGCATCGGCATGCTTAGCACGTCGTTTGGTAGAAATCCACGTGCGCGTTCTGCGAAAAGCACCATTTGCATGCACATCTTGTGGTTTTGCAGAAAACTTCAATCTCGTCTACCAAAAGATGCATGTGCATGCTTAAAACGCGTTTTCGCACAAATCCGTGCGCGGGTGCTAAAAAGAGCAGCATCGGCATGCTTAGCACGTTGTTTGGTAGAAATCCACGAGGGCGTTCTGCGAAAAGCACCATTTGCATGCACATCTTGTGGTTTTGCAGAAAACTTCAATCTCGTCTACCAAAAGATGCATGTGCATGCTTAAAACGCGTTTTCGCACGAATCCGTGCGCGGGTGCTAAAAAGAGCAGCATCGGCATGCTTAGCACGTTGTTTGGTAGAAATCCACGTGCGCGTTCTGGGAAAAGCACCATTTGCATGCACATCTTGTGGTTTTGCAGAAAACTTCAATCTCGTCTACCAAAAGATGCATGTGCATGCTTAAAACGCGTTTTCGCACGAATCCGTGCGCGGGTGCTAAAAAGAGCAGCATCGGCATGCTTAGCACGTTGTTTGGTAGAAATCCACGTGCGCGTTCTGCGAAACGCACCATTTGCATGCACATCTTGTGGTTTTGCAGAAAACTTCATCCACGTCTACCAAAAGATGCATGTGCATGCTTAAAACGAGTTTTCGCACGAATCTGTGCGCGGGTGCTAAAAAGAGCAGCATCGGCATGCTTAGCACGTTGTTTGGTAGAAATCCACGTGCGCGTTCTGCGAAAAGCACCATTTGCATGCACATCTTGTGGTTTTGCAGAAAACTTCAATCTCGTCTACCAAAAGATGCATGTGCATGCTTAAAACGCGTTTTCGCACGAATCCGTGCGCGGGTGCTAAAAAGAGCAGCATCGGCATGCTTAGCACGTTGTTTGGTAGAAATCCACGTGCGCGTTCTGCGAAAAGCACCATTTGCATGCACATCTTGTGGTTTTGCAGAAAACTTCAATCTCGTCTACCAAAAGATGCATGTGCATGCTTAAAACGCGTTTTCGCACGAATCCGTGCGCGGGTGCTAAAAAGAGCAGCATCGGCATGCTTAGCACGTTGTTTGGTAGACATCCACGTGCGCGTTCTGCGAAAAGCACCATTTGCATGCACATCTTGTGGTTTTGCAGAAAACTTCAATCTCGTCTACCAAAAGATGCATGTGCATGCTTAAAACGCGTTTTCGCACAAATCCGTGCGCGGGTGCTAAAAAGAGCAGCATCGGCATGCTTAGCACGTTGTTTGGTAGAAATCCACGAGGGCGTTCTGCGAAAAGCACCATTTGCATGCACATCTTGTGGTTTTGCAGAAAACTTCAATCTCGTCTACCAAAAGATGCATGTGCATGCTTAAAACGCGTTTTCGCACGAATCCGTGCGCGGGTGCTAAAAAGAGCAGCATCGGCATGCTTAGCACGTCGTTTGGTAGAAATCCACGTGCGCGTTCTGCGAAAAGCACCATTTGCATGCACATCTTGTGGTTTTGCAGAAAACTTCAATCTCGTCTACCAAAAGATGCATGTGCATGCTTAAAACGCGTTTTCGCACAAATCCGTGCGCGGGTGCTAAAAAGAGCAGCATCGGCATGCTTAGCACGTTGTTTGGTAGAAATCCACGTGGGCGTTCTGTGAAAAGCACCATTTGCATGCACATCTTGTGGTTTTGCAGAAAACTTCAATCTCGTCTACCAAAAGATGCATGTGCATGCTTAAAACGCGTTTTCGCACGAATCCGTGCGCGGGTGCTAAAACGAGCAGCATCGGCATGCTTAGCACGTTGTTTGGTAGAAATCTACGTGCGCGTTCTGCGAAAAGCACCATTTGCATGCACATCTTGTGGTTTTGCAGAAAACTTCAATCTCGTCTACCAAAAGATGCATGTGCATGCTTAAAACGCGTTTTCGCACAAATCCGTGCGCGGGTGCTAAAAAGAGCAGCATCGGCATGCTTAGCACGTTGTATGGTAGAAATCCACGTGCGCGTTCTGCGAAAAGCACCATTTGCATGCACATCTTGTGGTTTTGCAGAAAACTTCAATCTCGTCTACCAAAAGATGCATGTGCATGCTTAAAACGCGTTTTCGCACGAATCCGTGCGCGGGTGCGAAAAAGAGCAGCATCGGCATGCTTAGCACGTTGTTTGGTAGAAATCCACGTGCGCGTTCTGCGAAAAGCACCATTTGCATGCACATCTTGTGGTTTTGCAGAAAACTTCAATCTCGTCTACCAAAAGATGCATGTGCATGCTTAAAACGCGTTTTCGCACGAATCCGTGCGCGGGTGCTAAAAAGAGGAGCATCGGCATGCTTAGCACGTTGGTTGGTAGAAATCCACGTGCGCGTTCTGCGAAAAGCACCATTTGCATGCAGATCTTGTGGTTTTGCAGAAAACTTCATTCTCGTCTACCAAAAGATGCATGTGCATGCTTAAAACGCGTTTTCGCACGAATCCGTGCGCGGGTGCTAAAAAGAGCAGCATCGGCATGCTTAGCACGTTGTTTGGTAGAAATCCACGTGCGCGTTCTGCGAAAAGCACCATTTGCATGCACATCTTGTGGTTTTGCAGAAAACTTCAATCTCGTCTACCAAAAGATGCATGTGCATGCTTAAACGCGTTTTCGCACGAATCCGTGCGCGGGTGCTAAAAGGAGCAGCAACGGCATGCTTAGCACGTTGTTTGGTAGACATCCACGTGCGCGTTCTGCGAACAGCACCATTTGCATGCACATCTTGTGGTTTTGCAGAAAACTTCAATCTCGTCTACCAAAAGATGCATGTGCATGCTTAAAACGCGTTTTCGCACGAATCCGTGCGCGGGTGCTAAAAAGAGCAGCATCGGCATGCTTAGCACGTTGTTTGGTAGAAATCCACGTGGGCGTTCAGCGAAAAGCACCATTTGCATGCACATCTTGTGGTTTTGCAGAAAACTTCAATCTCGTCTACCAAAAGTGCATGTGCATGCTTAAAGCGCGTTTTCGCACGAATCCGTGCGCGGGGTGCTAAAAAGAGCAGCATCGGCATGCTTAGCACGTTGTTTGGTAGAAATCCACGTGCGCGTTCTGCGAAAAGCACCATTTGCATGCACATCTTGTGGTTTTGCAGAAAACTTCAATCTCGTCTGCCAAAAGATGCATGTGCATGCTTAAAACGCGTTTTCGCACAAATCCATGCGCGGGTGCTAAAAAGAGCAGCATCGGCATGCTTAGCCAACGTTGTTTGGTAGAAATCCACGTGGGCGTTCAGCGAAAAGCACCATTTGCATGCACATCTTGTGGTTTTGCAGAAAACTTCAATCTCGTCTACCAAAAGATGCATGTGCATGCTTAAAACGCGTTTTGGCACGAATCCGTGCGCGGGTGCTAAAAAGAGCAGCATCGGCATGCTTAGCACGTTGTTTGGTAGAAATCACGTGCGCGTTCTGCGAAAAGCACCATTTGCATGCACATCTTGTGGTTTTGCAGCAAACAATCTCGTCTACCAAAAGATGCATGTGCATGCTTAAACGCGTTTTCGCACGAATCCGTGCGCAGGTGCTTAAAAGAGCAGCATCGGCATGCTTAGCACGTTGTTTGGTAGAAATCCACGTGCGCGTTCTGCGAAAAGCACCATTTGCATGCACATCTTGTGGTTTTGCAGAAAACTTCAATCTCGTCTACCAAAAGATGCATGTGCATGCTTAAAACGCGTTTTCGCACAAATCCGTGCGCGGGTGCTAAAAAGAGCAGCATCGGCATGCTTAGCACGTTGTTTGGTAGAAATCCACGTGGGCGTTC
Source organism: Dermacentor andersoni (assembly GCF_023375885.2). Classification (NCBI taxonomy): domain Eukaryota; kingdom Metazoa; phylum Arthropoda; class Arachnida; order Ixodida; family Ixodidae; genus Dermacentor; species Dermacentor andersoni. The sequence continues at coordinate 27,390 of NW_027314891.1, read as the reverse complement.
TGCGAAAAGCACCATTTGCATGCACATCTTCTGGTTTTGCAGAAAACTTCAATCTCGCCTACCAAAAGATGCATGTGCATGCTTAAAACGCGTTTTCGCACGAATCCGTGCGCGGGTGCTCAAAAGAGCAGCATCGGCATGCTTAGCACGTTGTTTTGTAGAAATCCACGTGCGCGTTCTGCGAAAAGCACCATTTGCATGCACATCTTGTGGTTTTGCAGAAAACTTCATCCGCGTCTACCAAAAGATGCATGTGCATGCTTTAAAACGCGTTTTCGCACGAATCCGTGCGCGGGTGCTAAAAAGAGCAGCATCGGCATGCTTAGCACGTCGTTTGGTAGAAATCCACGTGCGCGTTCTGCCAAAAGGACCATTTGCATGCACATCTTGTGGTTTTGCAGAAAACTCCATCCGCGTCTACCAAAAGATGCATGTGCATGCTTAAAACGCGTTTTCGCACGAATCCGTGCGCGGGTGCTAAAAAGAGCAGCATCGGCATGCTTAGCACGTTGTTTGGTAGAAATCCACGTGCGCGTTCTGCGAAAAGCACCATGTGCATGCACATCTTGTGGTTTTGCAGAAAACTTCAATCTCGTCTTCCAAAAGATGCATGTGCATGCTTAAAACGCGTTTTCGCACGAATCCGTGCGCGGGTGCTAAAAAGAGCAGCATCGGCATGCTTAGCACGTTGTTTGGCAGAAATCCACGTGCGCGTTCTGCGAAAAGCACCATTTGCATGCACATCTTGTGGTTTTGCAGAAAACTTCAATCTCGTCTACCAAAAGATGCATGTGCATGCTTAAAACGCATTTTCGCACGAATCCGTGCGCGGGTGCTAAAAAGAGCAGCATCGGCATGCTTAGCACGTTGTTTGGTAGAAATCCACGTGCGCGTTCTGCGAAAAGCACCATTTGCATGCACATCTTGTGGTTTTGCAGAAAACTTCAATCTCGTCTACCAAAAGATGCATGTGCATGCTTAAAACGCGTTTTCGCACGAATCCGTGCGCGGGTGCTAAAAAGAGCAGCATCGGCATGCTTAGCACGTTGTTTGGTAGAAATCCACGTGCGCGTTCTGCGAAAAGCACCATTTGCATGCACATCTTGTGGTTTCGCAGAAAACTTCAATCTCGTCTACCAAAAGATGCATGTGCATGCTTAAAACGCGTTTTCGCACGAATCCGTGCGCGGGTGCTAAAAAGAGCAGCATCGGCATGCTTAGCACGTTATTTGGTAGAAATCCACGTGCGCGTTCTGCGAAAAGCACCATTTGCATGCACATCTTGTGGTTTTGCAGAAAACTTCAATCTCGTCTACCAAAAGATGCATGTGCATGCTTAAAACGCGTTTTCGCACGAATCCGTGTGCGGGTGCTAAAAAGAGCAGCATCGGCATGCTTAGCACGTTGTTTGGTAGAAATCCACGTGCGCGTTCTGCGAAAAGCACCATTTGCATGCACATCTTGTGGTTTTTGCAGAAAACTTCAATCTCGTCTAACAAAAGATGCATGTGCATGCTTAAAACGCGTTTTCGCACGAATCCGTGCGCGGGTGCTAAAAAGAGCAGCATCGGCATGCTTAGCACGTTGTTTGGTAGAAATCCACGTGCGCGTTCTGCGAAAAGCACCATTTGCATGCACATCTTGTGGTTTTGCAGAAAACTTCAAATCTCGTCTACCAAAAGATGCATGTGCATGCTTAAAACGCGTTTTCGCACAAATCACGTGCGCGGGTGCTAAAAAGAGCAGCATCGGCATGCTTAGCACGTCGTTTGGTAGAAATCCACGTGCGCGTTCTGCCAAAAGGACCATTTGCATGCACATCTTGTGGTTTTGCAGAAAACTCCATCCGCGTCTACCAAAAGATGCATGTGCATGCATAAAACGCGTTTTTCGCACGAATCAGTGCGCGGGTGCTAAAAAGAGCAGCATCGGCATGCTTAGCACGTTGTTTGGTAGAAATCCACGTGCGCGTTCTGCGAAAAGCACCATTTGCATGCACATCTTGTGGTTTTGCAGAAAACTTCAATCTCGTCTACCAAAAGATGCATGTGCATGCTTAAAACGCGTTTTCGCACGAATCCGTGGGCGGGTGCTAAAAAGAGCAGCATCGGCATGCTTAGCACGTTGTTTGGTAGAAATCCACGTGCGCGTTCTGCCAAAAGGACCATTTGCATGCACATCTTGTGGTTTTGCAGAAAACTCCATCCGCGTCTACCAAAAGATGCATGTGCATGCTTAGAACGCGTTTTCGCACGAATCCGTGCGCGGGTGCTAAAAAGAGCAGCATCGGCATGCTTAGCACGTTGTTTGGTAGAAATCCACGTGGCGCGTTCTGCGAAAAGCACCATTTGCATGCACATCTTGTGGTTTTGCAGAAAAACTTCAATCTCGTCTACCAAAAGATGCATGTGCCATGCTTAAAACGCGTTTTCGCACGAATCCGTGCGCGGGTGCTAAAAAGAGCAGCATCGGCATGCTTAGCACGTTGTTTGGTAGAAATCCACGTGCGCGTTCTGCGAAAAGCACCATTTGCATGCACATATTGTGGTTTTGCAGAAAACTTCAATCTCGTCTACCAAAACATGCATGTGCATGCTTAAAACGCGTTTTCGCACGAATCCGTGCGCGGGTGCTAAAAAGAGCAGCATCGGCATGCTTAGCACGTTGTTTGGTAGAAATTCACGGTGCGCGTTCTGCCAAAAGGACCATTTGCATGCACATCTTGTGGTTTTGCAGAAAACTCCATCCGCGTCTACCAAAAGATGCATGTGCATGCTTAAAACGCGTTTCGCACGAATCCGTGCGCGGGTGCTAAAAAGAGCAGCATCGGCATGCTTCGCACGTTGTTTGGTAGAAATCCACGTGCGCGTTCTGCGAAAAGCACCATTTGCATGCACATCTTGTGGTTTTGCAGAAAACTTCAATCTGGTCTACCAAAAGATGCATGTGCATGCTTAAAACGCGTTTTCGCACGAATCCGTGCGCGGGTGCTAAAAAGAGCAGCATCGGCATGCTTAGCACGTTGTTTGGTAGAAATCCACGTGCGCGTTCTGCGAAAAGCACCATTTGCATGCACATCTTGTGGTTTTGCAGAAAACTTCAATCTCGTCTACCAAAAGATGCATGTGCATGCTTAAACGCGTTGTCGCACAAATCCGTGCGCGGGTGCTAAAAAGAGCAGCATCGGCATGCTTAGCACGTCGTCTTGGTAGAAATTCACGTGTCCGTTCTGCCAAGAGCACCATTTGCATGCACATCTTGTGGTTTTGCAGAAAACTTCATCCGCGTCTACCAAAAGATGCATGTGCATGCTTAAAACGCGTTTTCGCACGAATCCGTGCGCGGGGTGCTAAAAAGAGCAGCATCGGCATGCTTAGCACGTCGTTTGGTAGACATCCACGTGTGCGTTCTGCCAAGAGCACCATTTGTATGCACATCTTGTGGTTTTGCAGAAAACTTCATCCGCGTCTACCAAAAGATGCATGTGCATGCTTAAAACGCGTTTTCGCACGAATCCGTGCGCGGGTGCTAAAAAGAGCAGCATCGGCATGCTTAGGACGTTGTTTGGTAGAAATCCACGTCCGCGTTCTGCGAAAGCACCATTTTGCATGCACATCTTGTGGTTTTGTAGAAAACTTCAATCTCGTCTACCAAAAGATGCATGTGCATGCTTAAAACGCGTTTTCGCACGAATCCGTGCGCGGGTGCTAAAAAGAGCAGCATCGGCATGCTTAGCACGTTGTTTGGTAGAAATCCACGTGCGCATTCTGCGAAAAGCACCATTTGCATGCACATCTTGTGGTTTTGCAGAAAACTTCAATCTCGTCTACCAAAAGATGCATGTGCATGCTTAAAACGCGTTTTCGCACGAATCCGTGCGCGGGTGCTAAAAAGAGCAGCATCGGCATGCTTAGCACGTCGTTTGGTAGAAATCCACGTGCGCGTTCTGCGAAAAGCACCATTTGCATGCACATCTTGTGGTTTTGCAGAAAACTTCAATCTCGTCTACCAAAAGATGCATGTGCATGCTTAAAACGCGTTTTCGCACGAATCCGTGCGCGGGTGCTAAAAAGAGCAGCATCGGCATGCTTAGCACGTTGTTTGGTAGAAATCCACGTGCGCGTTCTGCGAAAAGCACCATTTGCATGCACATCTTGTGGTTTTGCAGAAAACTTCAATCTCGTCTACCAAAAGATGCATGTGCATGCTTAAAACGCGTTTTCGCACGAATCCGTGCGCGGGTGCTAAAAAGAGCAGCATCGGCATGCTTAGCACGTTGTTTGTTAGAAATCCACGTGCGCGTTCTGCGAAAAGCACCATTTGTATGCACATCTTGTGGTTTTGCAGAAAACTTCATCCGCGTCTATCAAAAGATGCATGTGCATGCTTAAAACGCGTTTTTCGCACGAATCCGTGCGCGGGTGCTAAAAATAGCAGCATCGGCATGCTTAGCACGTTGTTTGGTAGAAATACACGTGCGCGTTCTGCGAAAAGCACCATTTGCATGCACATATTGTGGTTTTGCAGAAAACTTCAATCTCGTCTACCAAAAGATGCATGTGCATGCTTAAAACGCGTTTTCGCACAAATCCGTGCGCGGGTGCTAAAAAGAGCAGCATCGGCATGCTTTCCACGTCGTTTGGTAGAAATCCACCGTGCGCGTTCTGCCAAGAGCACCATTTGCATGCACATCTTATGGTTTTGAAGAAAACTTCATCCGCGTCTACAAAAAGTTGCATGTGCATGCTTAAAACGCGTTTTTCGCACGAATACGTGCGCGGGTGCTAAAAAGAGCAGCATCGGCATGCTTAGCACGTCGTTTGGTAGAAATTCACGTGCGCGTTCTGCCAAAAGCACCATTTGCATGCACATCTTGTGGTTTTCCAGAAAACTTCATCCGCGTCTACCAAAATATGCATGTGCATGCTTAAAACGCGTTTTTCGCACCGAATCCGTGCGCGGGGTGCTAAAAAGAGCAGCATCGGCATGCTTAGGACGTTGTTTGGTAGAAATCCACGTCCGCGTTCTGCGAAAAGCACCATTTGCATGCACATCTTGTGGTTTTGCAGAAAACTTCAATCTCGTCTACCAAAAGATGCATGTGCATGCTTAAAAACCGCGTTTTCGCACGAATCCGTGCGCGGGGTGCTAAAAAGAGCAGCATCGGCATGCTTAGCACGTTGTTTGGTAGAAATCCACGTGCGCGCTCTGCGAAAAGCACCATTTGCATGCACATCTTGTGGTTTTGCAGAAAACTTCAATCTCGTCTACCAAAAGATGCATGTGCATGCTTAAAACGCGTTTTCGCACGAATCCGTGCGCGGGTGCTAAAAAGAGCAGCATCGGCATGCTTAGCACGTTGTTTGGTAGAAATCCACGGGCGCGTTCTGCGAAAAGCACCATTTGCATGCACATCTTGTGGTTTTGCAGAAAACTTCAATCTCGTCTACCAAAAGATGCATGTGCATGCTTAAAACGCGTTTTCGCACGAATCCGTGCGCGGGTGCTAAAAAGAGCAGCATCGGCATGCTTAGCACGTTGCTTTGGTAGAAATCCACGCTGCGCGTTCTGCGAAAAGCACCATTTGCATGCACATCTTGTGGTTTTGCAGAAAACTTCAATCTCGTCTACCAAACAGATGCATGTGCATGCCTTAAAACGCGTTTTCGCACGAATCCTTGCGCGGGTGCTAAAAAGAGCAGCATCGGCATGCTTAGCCACGTCGTTTGGTAGAAATCCACGTGCGCGTTCTGCGAAAAGCACCATTTGCATGCACATCTTGTTGGTTTTGCAGAAAACTTCAATCTCGTCTGCCAAAAGATGCATGTGCATGCTTAAAACGCGTTTTCGCACGAATCCGTGCGCGGGTGCTAAAAAGAGCAGCATCGGCATGCTTAGCCACGTTGTTTGGTAGAAATCCACGTGCGCGTTCTGCGAAAAGCACCATTTGCATGCACATCTTGTGGTTTTGCAGAAAACTTCAATCTCGGCCTACCAAAAAGATGCATGTGCATGCTTAAAACGCGTTTTCGCACGAATCCGTGCGCGGGTGCTAAAAAAGAGCAGCATCGGCATGCTTAGCACGTTGTTTGGTAGAAATCCACGTGCGCGTTCTGTGCGAAAAGCACCATTTGTATGCACATCTTGTGGTTTTGCAGAAAACTTCATCCGCGTCTATCAAAAGATGCATGTGCATGCTTAAAAACGCGTTTTCGCACGAATCCGTGCGCGGGTGCTAAAAAGAGCAGCATCGGCATGCTTAGCACGGTCGTTTGGTAGAAATCCACGTGCGCGTTCTGCCAAAAGGACCATTTGCATGCACATCTTGTGGTTTTGCAGAAAAACTCCATCCGCGTCTACCAAAAGATGCATGTGCATGCTTAAAAACGCGTTTTCGCACGAATCCGTGCGCGGGGTGCTAAAAAGAGCAGCATCGGCATGCTTAGCACGTCGTTTGGTAGAAATCCACGTGCGCGTTCTGCCAAAAGGACCATTTGCATGCACATCTTGTGGTTTTGCAGAAAACTCCATCCGCGTCTACCAAAAGATGCATGTGCATGCTTAAAACGTGTTTTCGCACGAATCCGTGCGCGGGTGCTAAAAAGAGCAGCATCGGCATGCTTAGCACGTTGTTTGGTAGAAATCCACGTGCGCGTTCGGCGAAAAGCACCATTTGCATGCACATCTTGTGGTTTTGCAGAAAACTTCAATCTCGTCTACCAAAAGATGCATGTGCATGCTTAAAACGCGTTTTCGCACAAATCCGTGCGCGGGTGCTAAAAAGAGCAGCATCGGCATGCTTAGCACGTCGTTTTGGTAGAAAATCCCACGTGTGCGTTCTGCCAAGAGCACCATTTGCATGCACATCTTGTGGTTTTGCAGAAAACTTCATCCGCGTCTACCAAAAGATGCATGTGCATGCTTAAAACGCGTTTTCGCACGAATCCGTGCGCGGGTGCTAAAAAGAGCAGCATCGGCATGCTTAGCACGTCATTTGGTAGACATCCACGTGCGCGTTCTGCGAAAAGCACCATTTGCATGCACATCTTGTGGTTTTGCAGAAAACTTCAATCTCGTCTACCAAAAGATGCATGTGCATGCTTAAAACGCGTTTTCGCACAAATCCGTGCGCGGGTGCTAAAAAGAGCAGCATCGGCATGCTTAGCACGTTGTTTGGTAGAAATCCACGTGCGCGTTCTGCGAAAAGCACCATTTGCATGCACATCTTGTGGTTTTGCAGAAAACTTCAATCTCGTCTACCAAAAGATGCATGTGCATGCTTAAAACGCGTTTTCGCACGAATCCGTGCGCGGGTGCTAAAAAGAGCAGCATCGGCGTGCTTAGCACGTTGTTTGGTAGAAATCCACGTGCGCGTTCTGCGAAAAGCACCATTTGCATGCACATCTTGTGGTTTTGCAGAAAACTTCAATCTCGTCTACCAAAAGATGCATGTGCATGCTTAAAACGCGTTTTCGCACGAATCCGTGCGCGGGTGCTAAAAAGAGCAGCATCGGCATGCTTAGCACGTTGTTTGGTAGAAATCCACGTGCGCGTTCTGCGAAAAGCACCATTTGCATGCACATCTTGTGGTTTGGAGAAAACTTCAATCTCGTCTACCAAAAGATGCATGTGCATGCTTAAAACGCGTTTTCGCACAAATCCGTGCGCGGGTGCTAAAAAGAGCAGCATCGGCATGCTTAGCACGTCGTTTGGTAGAAATCCACGTGTGCGTTCTGCCAAGAGCACCATTTGCATGCACATCTTGTGGTTTTGGAGAAAACTTCATCCGCGTCTACCAAAAGATGCATGTGCATGCTTAAAACGCGTTTTCGCACGAATCCGTACGCGGGTGCTAAAAAGAGCAGCATCGGCATGCTTAGCACGTCATTTGGTAGACATCCACGTGCGCGTTCTGCGAAAAGCACCATTTGCATGCACATCTTGCGGTTTTGCAGAAAACTTCAATCTCGTCTACCAAAAGATGCATGTGCATGCTTAAAACGCGTTTTCGCACGAATCCGTGCGCGGGTGCTAAAAAGAGCAGCATCGGCATGCTTAGGACGTTGTTTGGTAGAAATCCACGTCCGCGTTCTGCGAAAAGCACCATTTGCATGCACATCTTGTGGTTTTGCAGAAAACTTCAATCTCGTCTACCAAAAGATGCATGTGCATGCTTAAAACGCGTTTTCGCACGAATCCGTGCGCGGGTGCTAAAAAGAGCAGCATCGGCATGCTTAGCACGTTGTTTGGTAGAAATCCACGTGCGCGCTCTGCGAAAAGCACCATTTGCATGCACATCTTGTGGTTTTGCAGAAAACTTCAATCTCGTCTACCAAAAGATGCATGTGCATTCTTAAAACGCGTTTTCGCACGAATCCGTGCGCGAGTGCTAAAAAGAGCAGCATCGGCATGCTTAGCACGTTGTTTGGTAGAAATCCACGGGCGCGTTCTGCGAAAAGCACCATTTGCATGCACATCTTGTGGTTTTGCAGAAAACTTCAATCTCGTCTACCAAAAGATGCATGTGCATGCTTAAAACGCGTTTTCGCACGAATCCGTGCGCGGGTGCTAAAAAGAGCAGCATCGGCATGCTTAGCACGTTGTTTGGTAGAAATCCACATGCGCGTTCTGCGAAAAGCACCATTTGCATGCACATCTTGTGGTTTTGCAGAAAACTTCAATCTCGTCTACCAAAAGATGCATGTGCATGCTTAAAACGCGTTTTCGCACGAATCCGTGCGCGGGTGCTAAAAAGAGCAGCATCGGCATGCTTAGCACGTCGTTTGGTAGAAATCCACGTGCGCGTTCTGCGAAAAGCACCATTTGCATGCACATCTTGTGGTTTTGCAGAAAACTTCAATCTCGTCTACCAAAAGATGCATGTGCATGCTTAAAACGCGTTTTCGCACGAATCCGTGCGCGGGTGCTAAAAAGAGCAGCATCGGCATGCTTAGCACGTTGTTTGGTAGAAATCCACGTGCGCGTTCTGCGAAAAGCACCATTTGCATGCACATCTTGTGGTTTTGCAGAAAACTTCAATCTCGTCTACCAAAAGATGCATGTGCATGCTTAAAACGCGTTTTCGCACGAATCCGTGCGCGGGTGCTAAAAAGAGCAGCATCGGCATGCTTAGCACGTTGTTTGGTAGAAATCCACGTGCGCGTTCTGCGAAAAGCACCATTTGTATGCACATCTTGTGGTTTTGCAGAAAACTTCATCCGCGTCTATCAAAAGATGCATGTGCATGCTTAAAACGCGTTTTCGCACGAATCCGTGCGCGGGTGCTAAAAAGAGCAGCATCGGCATGCTTAGCACGTCATTTGGTAGACATCCACGTGCGCGTTCTGCGAAAAGCACCATTTGCATGCACATCTTGTGGTTTTGCAGAAAACTTCAATCTCGTCTACCAAAAGATGCATGTGCATGCTTAAAACGCGTTTTCGCACGAATCCGTGCGCGGGTGCTAAAAAGAGCAGCATCGGCATGCTTAGCACGTTGTTTGGTAGAAATCCACGTGCGCGTTCTGCGAAAAGCACCATTTGCATGCACATCTTATGGTTTTGCAGAAAACTTCAATCTCGTCTACCAAAAGATGCATGTGCATGCTTAAAACGCCTTTTCGCACGAATCCGTGGGCGGGTGCTAAAAAGAGCAGCATCGGCATGCTTAGCACGTTGTTTGGTAGAAATCCACGTGGGCGTTCTGCGAAAAGCACCATTTGTATGCACATCTTGTGGTTTTGCAGAAAACTTCATCCGCGTCTATCAAAAGATGCATGTGCATGCTTAAAACGCGTTTTCGCACGAATCCGTGCGCGGGTGCTAAAAAGAGCAGCATCGGCATGCTTAGCACGTTGTTTGGTAGAAATCCACGTGCGCGTTCTGCGAAAAGCACCATTTGCATGCACATCTTGTGGTTTTGCAGAAAACTTCAATCTCGTCTACCAAAAGATGCATGTGCATGCTTAAAACGCGTTTTCGCACGAATCCGTGCGCGGGTGCTAAAAAGAGCAGCATCGGCATGCTTAGCACGTTGTTTGGTAGAAATCCACATGCGCGTTCTGCGAAAAGCACCATTTGCATGCACATCTTGTGGTTTTGCAGAAAACTTCAATCTCGTCTACCAAAAGATGCATGTGCATGCTTAAAACGCGTTTTCGCACGAATCCGTGCGCGGGTGCTAAAAAGAGCAGCATCGGCATGCTTAGCACGTCGTTTGGTAGAAATCCACGTGCGCGTTCTGCGAAAAGCACCATTTGCATGCACATCTTGTGGTTTTGCAGAAAACTTCAATCTCGTCTACCAAAGGATGCATGTGCATGCTTAAAACGCGTTTTCGCACGAATCCGTGCGCGGGTGCTAAAAAGAGCAGCATCGGCATGCTTAGCACGTTGTTTGGTAGAAATCCACGTGCGCGTTCTGCGAAAAGCACCATTTGTATGCACATCTTGTGGTTTTGCAGAAAACTTCATCCGCGTCTATCAAAAGATGCATGTGCATGCTTAAAACGCGTTTTCGCACGAATCCGTGCGCGGGTGCTAAAAAGAGCAGCATCGGTATGCTTAGCACGTCGTTTGGTAGAAATCCACGTGCGCGTTCTGCCAAAAGGACCATTTGCATGCACATCTTGTGGTTTTGTAGAAAACTCCATCCGCGTCTATCAAAAGATGCATGTGCATGCTTAAAACGCGTTTTCGCACGAATCCGTGCGCGGGTGCTAAAAAGAGCAGCATCGGCATGCTTAGCACGTCGTTTGGTAGAAATCCACGTGCGCGTTCTGCCAAAAGGACCATTTGCATGCACATCTTGTGGTTTTGCAGAAAACTCCATCCGCGTCTACCAAAAGATGCATGTGCATGCTTAAAACGCGTTTTCGCACGAATCCGTGCGCGGGTGCTAAAAAGAGCAGCATCGGCATGCTTAGCACGTCGTTTGGTAGAAATCCACGTGCGCGTTCTGCCAAAAGGACCATTTGCATGCACATCTTGTGGTTTTGCAGAAAACTCCATCCGCGTCTACCAAAAGATGCTTGTGCATGCTTAAAACGCGTTTTCGCACGAATCCGTGCGCGGGTGCTAAAAAGAGCAGCATCGGCATGCTTAGCACGTTGTTTGGTAGAAATCCACGTGCGCGTTCGGCGAAAAGCACCATTTGCATGTACATCTTGTGGTTTTGCAGAAAACTTCAATCTCGTCTACCAAAAGATGCATGTGCATGCTTAAAACGCGTTTTCGCACAAATCCGTGCGCGGGTGCTAAAAAGAGCAGCATCGGCATGCTTAGCACGTTGTTTGGTAGAAATCCACGTGGGCGTTCTGCGAAAGGCACCATTTGCATGCACATCTTGTGGTTTTGCAGAAAACTTCAATCTCGTCTACCAAAAGATGCATGTGCATGCTTAAAACGCGTTTTCGCACGAATCTGTGCGCGGGTGCTAAAAAGAGCAGCATCGGCGTGCTTAGCACGTTGTTTGGTAGAAATCCACGTGCGCGTTCTGCGAAAAGCACCATTTGCATGCACATCTTGTGGTTTTGCAGAAAACTTCAATCTCGTCTACCAAAAGATGCATGTGCATGCTTAAAACGCGTTTTTGCACGAATCCGTGCGCGGGTGCTAAAAAGAGCAGCATCGGCATGCTTAGCACGTTGTTTGGTAGAAATCCACGTGCGCGTTCTGCGAAAAGCACCATTTGCATGCACATCTTGTGGTTTGGAGAAAACTTCATCCGCGTCTATCAAAAGATGCATGTGCATGCTTAAAACGCGTTTTCGCACAAATCCGTGCGCGGGTGCTAAAAAGAGCAGCATCGGCATGCTTAGCACGTTGTTTGGTAGAAATACACGAGGGCGTTCTGCGAAAAGCACCATTTGCATGCACATCTTGTGGTTTTGCAGAAAACTTCTATCTCGTATACCAAAAGATGCATGTGCATGCCTAAAACGCGTTTTCGCACGAATCCGTGCGCGGGTGCTAAAGAGAGCAGCATCGGCATGCTTAGCACGTCGTTTGGTAGAAATCCACGTGCGCGTTCTGGGAAAAGCACCATTTGCATGCACATCTTGTGGTTTTGCAGAAAACTTCAATCTCGTCTACCAAAAGATGCATGTGCATGCTTAAAACGCGTTTTCGCACGAATCCGTGCGCGGGTGCTAAAGAGAGCAGCATCGGCATGCTTAGCACGTCGGTTGGTAGAAATCCACGTGCGCGTTCTGCGAAAAGCACCATTTGCATGCACATCTTGTGGTTTTGCAGAAAACTTCAATCTCGTCTACCAAAAGATGCATGTGCATGCTTAAAACGCGTTTTCGCACAAATCCGTGCGCGGGTGCTAAAAAGAGCAGCATCGGCATGCTTAGCACGTTGTTTGGTAGAAATCCACGTGCGCGTTCTGGGAAAAGCACCATTTGCATGCACATCTTGTGGTTTTGCAGAAAACTTCAATCTCGTCTACCAAAAGATGCATGTGCATGCTTAAAACGCGTTTTCGCACGAATCCGTGCGCGGGTGCTAAAAAGAGCAGCATCGGCATGCTTAGCACGTTGTTTGGTAGAAATCCACGTGCGCGTTCTGCGAAAAGCACCATTTGCATGCACACCTTGTGGTTTTGATAAAACTTCATCCACGTCTACCAAAAGATGCATGTGCATGCTTAAAACGCGTTTTCGCACGAATCCGTGCGCGGGTGCTAAAAAGAGCAGCATCGGCATGCTTAGCACGTTGTTTGGTAGAAATCCACGTGCGCGTTCTGCGAAAAGCACCATTTGCATGCACATCTTGTGGTTTTGCAGAAAACTTCAATCTCGTCTACCAAAAGATGCATGTGCATGCTTAAAACGCGTTTTCGCACGAATCCGTGCGCGGGTGCTAAAAAGAGCAGCATCGGCATGCTTAGCACGTTGTTTGGTAGAAATCCACGTGCGCGTTCTGCGAAAAGCACCATTTGCATGCACATCTTGTGGTTTTGCAGAAAACTTCAATCTCGTCTACCAAAAGATGCATGTGCATGCTTAAAACGCGTTTTCGCACAAATCCGTGCGCGGGTGCTAAAAAGAGCAGCATCGGCATGCTTAGCACGTTGTTTGGTAGAAATCCACGAGGGCGTTCTGCGAAAAGCACCATTTGCATGCACATCTTGTGGTTTTGCAGAAAACTTCTTTCTCGTATACCAAAAGATGCATGTGCATGCTTAAAACGCGTTTTCGCACGAATCCGTGCGCGGGTGCTAAAGAGAGCAGCATCGGCATGCTTAGCACGTCGGTTGGTAGAAATCCACGTGCGCGTTCTGCGAAAAGCACCATTTGCATGCACATCTTGTGGTTTTGCAGAAAACTTCAATCTCGTCTACCAAAAGATGCATGTGCATGCTTAAAACGCGTTTTCGCACAAATCCGTGCGCGGGTGCTAAAAAGAGCAGCATCGGCATGCTTAGCACGTTGTTTGGTAGAAATCCACGTGCGCGTTCTGGGAAAAGCACCATTTGCATGCACATCTTGTGGTTTTGCAGAAAACTTCAATCTCGTCTACCAAAAGATGCATGTGCATGCTTAAAACGCGTTTTCGCACGAATCCGTGCGCGGGTGCTAAAGAGAGCAGCATCGGCATGCTTAGCACGTCGTTTGGTAGAAATCCACGTGCGCGTTCTGCGAAAAGCACCATTTGCATGCACATCTTGTGGTTTTGCAGAAAACTTCAATCTCGTCTACCAAAAGATGCATGTGCATGCTTAAAACGCGTTTTCGCACAAATCCGTGCGCGGGTGCTAAAAAGAGCAGCATCGGCATGCTTAGCACATTGTTTGGTAGAAATCCACGTGGGCGTTCTGCGAAAAGCACCATTTGCATGCACATCTTGTGGTTTTGCAGAAAACTTCAATCTCGTCTACCAAAAGATGCATGTGCATGCTTAAAACGCGTTTTCGCACAAATCCGTGCGCGGGTGCTAAAAAGAGCAGCATCGGCATGCTTAGCACGTTGTTTGGTAGACATCCACGTGGGCGTTCTGCGAAAAGCACCATTTGCATGCACATCTTGTGGTTTTGCAGAAAACTTCAATCTCGTCTACCAAAAGATGCATGTGCATGCTTAAAACGCGTTTTCGCACAAATCCGTGCGCGGGTGCTAAAAAGAGCAGCATCGGCATGCTTAGCACATTGTTTGGTAGAAATCCACGTGGGCGTTCTGCGAAAAGCACCATTTGCATGCACATCTTGTGGTTTTGCAGAAAACTTCAATCTCGTCCACCAAAAGATGCATGTGCATGCTTAAAACGCGTTTTCGCACGAATCCGTGCGCGGGTGCTAAAAAGAGCAGCATCGGCATGCTTAGCACGTTGTTTGGTAGAAATCCACGTGCGCGTTCTGCGAAAAGCACCATTTGCATGCACATCTTGTGGTTTTGCAGAAAACTTCAATCTCGTCTACCAAAAGATGCATGTGCATGCTTAAAACGCGTTTTCGCACGAATCCGTGCGCGGGTGCTAAAAAGAGCAGCATCGGCATGCTTAGCACGTTGTTTGGTAGAAATCCACGTGCGCGTTCTGCGAAAAGCACCATTTGCATGCACATCTTGTGGTTTTGCAGAAAACTTCAGTCTCGTCTACCAAAAGATGCATGTGCATGCTTAAAACGCGTTTTCGCACAAATCCGTGCGCGGGTGCTAAAAAGAGCAGCATCGGCATGCTTAGCACGTTGTTTGGTAGAAATCCACGAGGGCGTTCTGCGAAAAGCACCATTTGCATGCACATCTTGTGGTTTTGCAGAAAACTTCTATCTCGTATACCAAAAGATGCATGTGCATGCTTAAAACGCGTTTTCGCACGAATCCTTGCGCGGGTGCTAAAAAGAGCAGCATCGGCATGCTTAGCACGTTGTTTGGTAGAAATCCACGTGCGCGTTCTGCGAAAAGCACCATTTGCATGCACATCTTGTGGTTTTGATAAAACTTCATCCACGTCTACCAAAAGATGCATGTGCATGCTTAAAACGCGTTTTCGCACGAATCCGTGCGCGGGTGCTAAAAAGAGCAGCATCGGCATGCTTAGCACGTTGTTTGGTAGAAATCCACGTGCGCGTTCTGCGAAAAGCACCATTTGCATGCACATCTTGTGGTTTTGCAGAAAACTTCAATCTCGTCTACCAAAAGATGCATGTGCATGCTTTAAACGCGTTTTCGCACGAATCCGTGCGCGGGTGCTAAAAAGAGCAGCATCGGCATGCTTAGCACGTTGTTTGGTAGACATCCACGTGCGCGTTCTGCGAAAAGCACCATTTGCATGCACATCTTGTGGTTTTGCAGAAAACTTCAATCTCGTCTACCAAAAGATGCATGTGCATGCTTAAAACGCGTTCTCGCACGAATCCGTGCGCGGGTGCTAAAAAGAGCAGCATCGGCATGCTTAGCACGTTGTTTGGTAGAAATCCACGTGCGCGTTCTGCGAAAAGCACCATTTGCATGCACATCTTGTGGTTTTGCAGAAAACTTCAATCTCGTCTATCAAAAGATGCATGTGCATGCTTTAAACGCGTTTTCGCACGAATCCGTGCGCGGGTGCTAAAAAGAGCAGCATCGGCGTGCTTAGCACGTTGTTTGGTAGACATCCACGTGCGCGTTCTGCGAAAAGCACCATTTGCATGCACATCTTGTGGTTTTGCAGAAAACTTCAATCTCGTCTACCAAAAGATGCATGTGCATGCTTAAAACGCGTTTTCGCACGAATCCGTGCGCGGGTGCTAAAAAGAGCAGCATCGGCATGCTTAGCACGTTGTTTGGTAGAAATCCACGTGGGCGTTCTGCGAAAAGCACCATTTGCATGCACATCTTGTGGTTTTGCAGAAAACTTCAATCTCGTCTACCAAAAGATGCATGTGCATGCTTAAAACGCGTTCTCGCACGAATCCGTGCGCGGGTGCTAAAAAGAGCAGCATCGGCATGCTTAGCACGTTGTTTGGTAGAAATCCACGTGCGCGTTCTGCGAAAAGCACCATTTGCATGCACATCTTGTGGTTTTGCAGAAAACTTCAATCTCGTCTATCAAAAGATGCATGTGCATGCTTTAAACGCGTTTTCGCACGAATCCGTGCGCGGGTGCTAAAAAGAGCAGCATCGGCATGCTTAGCACGTTGTTTGGTAGACATCCACGTGCGCGTTCTGCGAAAAGCACCATTTGCATGCACATCTTGTGGTTTTGCAGAAAACTTCAATCTCGTCTACCAAAAGATGCATGTGCATGCTTAAAGCGCGTTTTCGCACAAATCGGTGCGCGGGTGCTAAAAAGAGCAGCATCGGCATGCTTAGCACGATGTTTGGTAGAAATCCACGTGCGCGTTCTGGGAAAAGCACCATTTGCATGCACATCTTGTGGTTTTGCAGAAAACTTCAATCTCGTCTACCAAAAGATGCATGTGCATGCTTAAAACGCGTTTTCGCACGAATCCGTGCGCGGGTGCTAAAAAGAGCAGCATCGGCATGCTTAGCACGTTGTTTGGTAGAAATCCACGTGCGCGTTCTGCGAAAAGCACCATTTGCATGCACATCTTGTGGTTTTGATAAAACTTCATCCACGTCTACCAAAAGATGCATGTGCATGCTTAAAACGCGTTTTCGCACGAATCCGTGCGCGGGTGCTAAAAAGAGCAGCATCGGCATGCTTAGCACGTTGTTTGGTAGAAATCCACGTGCGCGTTCTGCGAAAAGCACCATTTGCATGCACATCTTGTGGTTTTGCAGAAAACTTCAATCTCGTCTACCAAAAGATGCATGTGCATGCTTAAAACGCGTTTTCGCACGAATCCGTGCGCGGGTGCTAAAAAGAGCAGCATCGGCATGCTTAGCACGTTGTTTGGTAGAAATCCACGTGCGCGTTCTGCGAAAAGCACCATTTGCATGCACATCTTGTGGTTTTGCAGAAAAACTCAATCTCGTCTACCAAAAGATGCATGTGCATGCTTAAAACGCGTTCTCGCCACGAATCCGTGCGCGGGTGCTAAAAGAGCAGCATCGGCATGCTTAGCACGTTGTTTGGTAGAAATCCACGTGCGCGTTCTGCGAAAAGCACCATTTGCATGCACATCTTGTGGTTTTGCAGAAAACTTCAATCTCGTCTATCAAAGATGCATGTGCATGCTTTAAACGCGTTTTCGCACGAATCCGTGCGCGGGTGCTAAAAGAGCAGCATCGGCGTGCTTAGCACGTTGTTTGGTAGACATCCACGTGCGCGTTCTGCGAAAAGCACCATTTGCATGCACATCTTGTGGTTTGCAGAAAACTTCACTCTCGTCTACCAAAAGATGCATGTGCATGCATAAAACGCGTTTTCGCACGAATCCGTGCGCGGGTGCTAAAACGAGCAGCATCGGCATGCTTAGCACGTTGTTGGTAGAAATCCACGTGCGCGTTCTGCGAAAGAAGCACCATTTGCATGCACATCTTGTGGTTTTGCAGAAAACTTCAATCTCGTCTACCAAAAGATGCATGTGCATGCTTAAAACGCGTTTTCGCACGAATCCGTGCGCGGGTGCTAAAAAGAGCAGCATCGGCATGCTTAGCACGTTGTTTGGTAGAAATCCACGTGGGCGTTCTGCGAAAAGCACCATTTGCATGCACATCTTGTGGTTTTGCAGAAAACTTCAATCTCGTATACCAAAGGATGCATGTGCATGCTTAAAACGCGTTTTCGCACGAATCCGTGCGCGGGGTGCTAAAGAGAGCAGCATCGGCATGCTTAGCACGTCGTTTGGTAGAAATTCCACGTGCGCGTTCTGCGAAAAGCACCATTTGCATGCACATCTTGTGGTTTTGCAGAAAACTTCAATCTCGTCTACCAAAGATGCATGTGCATGCTTAAAACGCGTTTGCGCACGAATCCGTGCGCGGGTGCTAAAAAGAGCAGCATCGGCATGCATAGCACGTTGTTTGGTAGAAATCCCACGTGCGCGTTCTGCGAAAAGCACCATTTGCATGCACATCTTGTGGTTTTGCAGAAAACTTCAATCTCGTCTACCAAAAGATGCATGTGCATGCTTAAAACGCGTTTTCGCACGAATCCGTGCGCGGGTGCGAAAAAGAGCAGCATCGGCATGCTTAGCACGTTGTTTGGTAGAAATCCACGTGCGCGTTCTGCGAAAAGCACCATTGGCATGCACATCTTGTGGTTTGCAGAAAACTTCAATCTCGTCTACCAAAAGATGCATGTGCATGCTTAAAACGCGTTTTCGCACGAATCCGTGCGCGGGTGCTAAAAAGAGCAGCATCGGCATGCTTAGCACGTTGTTTGGTAGAAATCCACGTGCGCGTTCTGCGAAAAGCACCATTTGCATGCACATCTTGTGGTTTTGCAGAAAACTTCAATCTCGTCTACCAAAAGATGCATGTGCATGCTTAAAACGCGTTTTCGCACGAATCCGTGCGCGGGTGCTAAAAAGAGCAGCATCGGCATGCTTAGCACGTTGTTTGGTAGAAATCCACGTGCGCGTTCTGCGAAAAGCACCATTTGCATGCACATCTTGTGGTTTTGCAGAAAACTTCAATCTCGTCTACCAAAAGATGCATGTGCATGCTTAAAACGCGTTTTCGCACGAATCCGTGCGCGGGTGCTAAAAAGAGCAGCATCGGCATGCTTAGCACGTTGTTTGGTAGACATCCACGTGCGCGTTCTGCGAAAAGCACCATTTGCATGCACATCTTGTGGTTTTGCAGAAAACTTCAATCTCGTCTACCAAAAGATGCATGTGCATGCTTAAAACGCGTTTTTCGCACGAATCCGTGCGCGGGTACTAAAAAGAGCAGCATCGGCATGCTTAGCACGTTGTTTGGTAGAAATCCACGTGCGCGTTCTGCGAAAAGCACCATTTGCATGCACATCTTGTGGTTTTGCAGAAAACTTCAATCTCGTCTACCAAAAGATGCATGTGCATGCCTAAAAACGCGTTTTCGCACAAATCCGTGCGCGGGTGCTAAAAAGAGCAGCATCGGCATGCTTAGCACGTTGTTTGGTAGAAATCCACGAGGGCGTTCTGCGAAAAGCACCATTTTGCATGCACATCTTGTGGTTTTGCAGAAAACTTCTATCTCGTATACCAAAAGATGCATGTGCATGCTTAAAACGCGTTTTCGCACGAATCCGTGCGCGGGTGCTAAAGAGAGCAGCATCGGCATGCTTAGCACGTCGTTTGGTAGAAATCCACGTGCGCGTTCTGCGAAAAGCACCATTTGCATGCACATCTTGTGGTTTTGCAAGAAAACTTCAATCTCGTCTACCAAAAGATGCATGTGCATGCTTAAAACGCGTTTTCGCACAAATCCGTGCGCGGGTGCTAAAAAGAGCAGCATCGGCATGCTTAGCACGTTGTTTGGTAGAAATCCACGTGGGCGTTCTGGGAAACAGCACCATTTGCATTCTGTCTCGCGTGTGTAAAACTTCAATCTCGTCTACCAAAAGATGCATGTGCATGCTTAAAACGCGTTTTCGCACGAATCCGTGCGCGGGTGCTAAAAAGAGCAGCATCGGCATGCTTAGCACGTTGTTTGGTAGAAATCCACGTGCGCGTTCTGGGAAAAGCACCATTTGCATGCACATCTTGTGGTTTTGCAGAAAACTTCAATCTCGTCTACCAAAAGATGCATGTGCATGCTTAAAACGCGTTTTCGCACGAATCCGTGCGCGGGTGCTAAAAAGAGCAGCATCGGCATGCTTAGCACGTTGTTTGGTAGAAATCCACGTGCGCGTTCTGCGAAAAGCACCATTTGCATGCACATCTTGTGGTTTTGCAGAAAACTTCATCCACGTCTACCAAAAGATGCATGTGCATGCTTAAAACGAGTTTTCGCACGAATCTGTGCGCGGGTGCTAAAAAGAGCAGCATCGGCATGCTTAGCACGTTGTTTGGTAGAAATCCACGTGCGCGTTCTGCGAAAAGCACCATTTGCATGCACATCTTGTGGTTTTGCAGAAAACTTCAATCTCGTCTACCAAAACATGCATGTGCATGCTTAAAACGCGTTTTCGGACAAATCCGTGCGCGGGTGCTAAAAAGAGCAGCATCGGCATGCTTAGCACGTTGTTTGGTAGAAATCCACGAGGGCGTTCTGCGAAAAGCACCATTTGCATGCACATCTTGTGGTTTTGCAGAAAACTTCTATCTCGTATACCAAAAGATGCATGTGCATGCTTAAAACGCGTTTTCGCACGAATCCGTGCGCGGGTGCTAAAGAGAGCAGCATCGGCATGCTTAGCACGTCGTTTGGTAGAAATCCACGTGCGCGTTCTGCGAAAAGCACCATTTGCATGCACATCTTGTGGTTTTGCAGAAAACTTCAATCTCGTCTACCAAAAGATGCATGTGCATGCTTAAAACGCGTTTTCGCACAAATCCGTGCGCGGGTGCTAAAAAGAGCAGCATCGGCATGCTTAGCACGTTGTTTGGTAGAAATCCACGTGGGCGTTCTGTGAAAAGCACCATTTGCATGCACATCTTGTGGTTTTGCAGAAAACTTCAATCTCGTCTACCAAAAGATGCATGTGCATGCTTAAAACGCGTTTTCGCACGAATCCGTGCGCGGGTGCTAAAACGAGCAGCATCGGCATGCTTAGCACGTTGTTTGGTAGAAATCTACGTGCGCGTTCTGCGAAAAGCACCATTTGCATGCACATCTTGTGGTTTTGCAGAAAACTTCAATCTCGTCTACCAAAAGATGCATGTGCATGCTTAAAACGCGTTTTCGCACAAATCCGTGCGCGGGTGCTAAAAAGAGCAGCATCGGCATGCTTAGCACGTTGTATGGCAGAAATCCACGTGCGCGTTCTGCGAAAAGCACCATTTGCATGCACATCTTGTGGTTTTGCAGAAAACTTCAATCTCGTCTACCAAAAGATGCATGTGCATGCTTAAAACGCGTTTTCGCACGAATCCGTGCGCGGGTGCGAAAAAGAGCAGCATCGGCATGCTTAGCACGTTGTTTGGTAGAAATCCACGTGCGCGTTCTGCGAAAAGCACCATTTGCATGCACATCTTGTGGTTTTGCAGAAAACTTCAATCTCGTCTACCAAAAGATGCATGTGCATGCTTAAAACGCGTTTTCGCACGAATCCGTGCGCGGGTGCTAAAAAGAGGAGCATCGGCATGCTTAGCACGTTGGTTGGTAGAAATCCACGTGCGCGTTCTGCGAAAGCACCATTTGCATGCAGATCTTGTGGTTTTGCAGAAAACTTCATTCTCGTCTACCAAAAGATGCATGTGCATGCTTAAAACGCGTTTTCGCACGAATCCGTGCGCGGGTGCTAAAAAGAGCAGCATCGGCATGCTTAGCACGTTGTTTGGTAGAAATCCACGTGCGCGTTCTGCGAAAAGCACCATTTGCATGCACATCTTGTGGTTTTGCAGAAAACTTCAATCTCGTCTACCAAAAGATGCATGTGCATGCTTAAAACGCGTTTTCGCACGAATCCGTGCGCGGGTGCTAAAAGGAGCAGCAACGGCATGCTTAGCACGTTGTTTGGTAGACATCCACGTGCGCGTTCTGCGAACAGCACCATTTGCATGCACATCTTGTGGTTTTGCAGAAAACTTCAATCTCGTCTACCAAAAGATGCATGTGCATGCTTAAAACGCGTTTTCGCACGAATCCGTGCGCGGGTGCTAAAAAGAGCAGCATCGGCATGCTTAGCACGTTGTTTGGTAGAAATCCACGTGGGCGTTCAGCGAAAAGCACCATTTGCATGCACATCTTGTGGTTTTGCAGAAAACTTCAATCTCGTCTACCAAAAGTGCATGTGCATGCTTAAAACGCGTTTTCGCACGAATCCGTGCGCGGGTGCTAAAAAGAGCAGCATCGGCATGCTTAGCACGTTGTTTGGTAGAAATCCACGTGCGCGTTCTGCAAAAAGCACCATTTGCATGCACATCTTGTGGTTTTGCAGAAAACTTCAATCTCGTCTACCAAAAGATGCATGTGCATGCTTAAAGCGCGTTTTCGCACGAATCCGTGCGCGGGTGCTAAAAAGAGCAGCATCGGCATGCTTAGCACGTTGTTTGGTAGAAATCCACGTGCGCGTTCTGCGAAAAGCACCATTTGCATGCACATCTTGTGGTTTTGCAGAAAACTTCAATCTCGTCTGCCAAAAGATGCATGTGCATGCTTAAAACGCGTTTTCGCACAAATCCATGCGCGGGTGCTAAAAAGAGCAGCATCGGCATGCTTAGCACGTTGTTTGGTAGAAATCCACGTGGGCGTTCAGCGAAAAGCACCATTTGCATGCACATCTTGTGGTTTTGCAGAAAACTTCAATCTCGTCTACCAAAAGATGCATGTGCATGCTTAAAACGCGTTTTGGCACGAATCCGTGCGCGGGTGCTAAAAAGAGCAGCATCGGCATGCTTAGCACGTTGTTTGGTAGAAATCCACGTGCGCGTTCTGCGAAAAGCACCATTTGCATGCACATCTTGTGGTTTTGCAGCAAACAATCTCGTCTACCAAAAGATGCATGTGCATGCTTAAAACGCGTTTTCGCACGAATCCGTGCGCGGGTGCTTAAAAGAGCAGCATCGGCATGCTTAGCACGTTGTTTGGTAGAAATCCACGTGCGCGTTCTGCGAAAAGCACCATTTGCATGCACATCTTGTGGTTTTGCAGAAAACTTCAATCTCGTCTACCAAAAGATGCATGTGCATGCTTAAAACGCGTTTTCGCACAAATCCGTGCGCGGGTGCTAAAAAGAGCAGCATCGGCATGCTTAGCACGTTGTTTGGTAGAAATCCACGTGGGCGTTCTGCGAAAAGCACCATTTGCATGCACATCTTCTGGTTTTGCAGAAAACTTCAATCTCGCCTACCAAAAGATGCATGTGCATGCTTAAAACGCGTTTTCGCAAGAATCCGTGCGCGGGTGCTAAAAAGAGCAGCATCGGCATGCTTAGCACGTTGTTTGGTAGAAGTCCACGTGCGCGTTCTGCGAAAAGCACCATTTGCATGCACATCTTGTGGTTTTGCAGAAAACTTCAATCTCGTCTACCAAAATATGCATGTGCATGCTTAAAACGCGTTTTCGCACGAATCCGTGCGCGGGTGCTAAAAAGAGCAGCATCGGCATGCTTAGCACGTTGTTTGGTAGAAATCCACGTGCGCGTTCTGCGAAAAGCACCATTTGCATGCACATCTTGTGGTTTTGCAGAAAACTTCAATCTCGTCTACCAAAAGATGCATGTGCATGCTTAAAACGCGTTTTCGCATGAATCCGTGCGCGGGTGCTAAAAAGAGCAGCATCGGCATGCTTAGCACGTTGTTTGGTAGACATCCACGTGCGCGTTCTGCGAAAAGCACCATTTGCATGCACATCTTGTGGTTTTGCAGAAAACTTCAATCTCGTCTACCAAAAGATGCATGTGCATGCTTAAAACGCGTTTTCGCACGAATCCGTGCGCGGGTGCTAAAACGAGCAGCATCGGCATGCTTAGCACGTTGTTTGGTAGAAATCCACGTGCGCGTTCTGCGAAAAGCACCATTTGCATGCACATCTTGTGGTTTTGCAGAAAACTTCAATCTCGTCTACCAAAAGATGCATGTGCATGCTTAAAACGCGTTTTCGCACAAATCCGTGCGCGGGTGCTAAAAAGAGCAGCATCGGCATGCTTAGCACGTTGTTTGGTAGACATCCACGTGCGCGTTCTGCGAAAAGCACCATTTGCATGCACATCTTGTGGTTTTGCAGAAAACTTCAATCTCGTCTACCAAAAGATGCATGTGCATGCTTAAAACGCGTTTTCGCGCGAATCCGTGCGCGGGTGCTAAAACGAGCAGCATCGGCATGTTTAGCACGTTGTTTGGTAGAAATCCACGTGCGCGTTCTGCGAAAAGCACCATTTGCATGCACATCTTGTGGTTTTGCAGAAAACTTCAATCTCGTCTACCAAAAGATGCATGTGCATGCTTAAAACGCGTTTTGGCACAAATCCGTGCGCGGGTGCTAAAAAGAGCAGCATCGGCATGCTTAGCACGTTGTTTGGTAGAAATCCACGTGCGCGTTCTGCGAAAAGCACCATTTGCATGCACATCTTGTGGTTTTGCAGAAAACTTCAATCTCGTCTACCAAAAGATGCATGTGCATGCTTAAAGCGCGTTTTCGCACAAATCCGTGCGCGGGTGCTAAAAAGAGCAGCATCGGCATGCTTAGCACGTTGTTTGGTAGAAATCCACGTGCGCGTTCTGCAAAAAGCACCATTTGCATGCACATCTTGTGGTTTTGCAGAAAACTTCAATCTCGTCTACCAAAAGATGCATGTGCATGCTTAAAGCGCGTTTTCGCACGAATCCGTGCGCGGGTGCTAAAAAGAGCAGCATCGGCATGCTTAGCACGTTGTTTGGTAGAAATCCACGTGCGCGTTCTGCGAAAAGCACCATTTGCATGCACATCTTGTGGTTTTGCAGAAAACTTCAATCTCGTCTACCAAAAGATGCATGTGCATGCTTAAAACGCGTTTTCGCACGAATCCGTGCGCGGGTGCTAAAAAGAGCAGCATCGGCATGCTTAGCACGTTGTTTGGTAGAAATCCACGTGGGCGTTCAGCGAAAAGCACCATTTGCATGCACATCTTGTGGTTTTGCAGAAAACTTCAATCTCGTCTACCAAAAGATGCATGTGCATGCTTAAAACGCGTTTTCGCACGAATCCGTGCGCGGGTGCTAAAAAGAGCAGCATCGGCATGCTTAGCACGTTGTTTGGTAGAAATCCACGTGCGCGTTCTGCAAAAAGCACCATTTGCATGCACATCTTGTGGTTTTGCAGAAAACTTCAATCTCGTCTACCAAAAGATGCATGTGCATGCTTAAAGCGCGTTTTCGCACGAATCCGTGCGCGGGTGCTAAAAAGAGCAGCATCGGCATGCTTAGCACGTTGTTTGGTAGAAATCCACGTGCGCGTTCTGCGAAAAGCACCATTTGCATGCACATCTTGTGGTTTTGCAGAAAACTTCAATCTCGTCTGCCAAAAGATGCATGTGCATGCTTAAAACGCGTTTTCGCACAAATCCATGCCCGGGTGCTAAAAAGAGCAGCATCGGCATGCTTAGCACGTTGTTTGGTAGAAATCCACGTGGGCGTTCAGCGAAAAGCACCATTTGCATGCACATCTTGTGGTTTTGCAGAAAACTTCAATCTCGTCTACCAAAAGATGCATGTGCATGCTTAAAACGCGTTTTGGCACGAATCCGTGCGCGGGTGCTAAAAAGAGCAGCATCGGCATGCTTAGCACGTTGTTTGGTAGAAATCCACGTGCGCGTTCTGCGAAAAGCACCATTTGCATGCACATCTTGTGGTTTTGCAGCAAACAATCTCGTCTACCAAAAGATGCATGTGCATGCTTAAAACGCGTTTTCGCACGAATCCGTGCGCGGGTGCTTAAAAGAGCAGCATCGGCATGCTTAGCACGTTGTTTGGTAGAAATGCACGTGCGCGTTCTGCGAAAAGCACCATTTGCATGCACATCTTGTGGTTTTGCAGAAAACTTCAATCTCGTCTACCAAAAGATGCATGTGCATGCTTAAAACGCGTTTTCGCACAAATCCGTGCGCGGGTGCTAAAAAGAGCAGCATCGGCATGCTTAGCACGTTGTTTGGTAGAAATCCACGTGGGCGTTCTGCGAAAAGCACCATTTGCATGCACATCTTGTGGTTTTGCAGAAAACTTCAATCTCGCCTACCAAAAGATGCATGTGCATGCTTAAAACGCGTTTTCGCACGAATTCGTGCGCGGGTGCTAAAAAGAGCAGCATCGGCATGCTTAGCACGTTGTTTGGTAGAAGTCCACGTGCGCGTTCTGCGAAAAGCACCATTTGCATGCACATCTTGTGGTTTTGCAGAAAACTTCAATCTCGTCTACCAAAATATGCATGTGCATGCTTAAAACGCGTTTTCGCACGAATCCGTGCGCGGGTGCTAAAAAGAGCAGCATCGGCATGCTTAGCACGTTGTTTGGTAGAAATCCACGTGCGCGTTCTGCGAAAAGCACCATTTGCATGCACATCTTGTGGTTTTGCAGAAAACTTCGATCTCGTCTACCAAAAGATGCATGTGCATGCTTAAAACGCGTTTTCGCATGAATCCGTGCGCGGGTGCTAAAAAGAGCAGCATCGGCATGCTTAGCACGTTGTTTGGTAGACATCCACGTGCGCGTTCTGCGAAAGCACCATTTGCATGCACATCTTGTGGTTTTGCAGAAAACTTCAATCTCGTCTACCAAAAGATGCATGTGCATGCTTAAAACGCGTTTTCGCACGAATCCGTGCGCGGGTGCTAAAACGAGCAGCATCGGCATGCTTAGCACGTTGTTTGGTAGAAATCCACGTGCGCGTTCTGCGAAAAGCACCATTTGCATGCACATCTTGTGGTTTTGCAGAAAACTTCAATCTCGTCTACCAAAAGATGCATGTGCATGCTTAAAGCGCGTTTTCGCACGAATCCGTGCGCGGGTGCTAAAAAGAGCAGCATCGGCATGCTTAGCACGTTGTTTGGTAGAAATCCACGTGCGCGTTCTGCGAAAAGCACCATTTGCATGCACATCTTGTGGTTTTGCAGAAAACTTCAATCTCGTCTACCAAAAGATGCATGTGCATGCTTAAAACGCGTTTTCGCACGAATCCGTGCGCGGGTGCTAAAAAGAGCAGCATCGGCATGCTTAGCACGTTGTTTGGTAGAAATCCACGTGGGCGTTCAGCGAAAAGCACCATTTGCATGCACATCTTGTGGTTTTGCAGAAAACTTCAATCTCGTCTACCAAAAGATGCATGTGCATGCTTAAAACGCGTTTTCGCACGAATCCGTGCGCGGGTGCTAAAAAGAGCAGCATCGGCATGCTTAGCACGTTGTTTGGTAGAAATCCACGTGCGCGTTCTGCAAAAAGCACCATTTGCATGCACATCTTGTGGTTTTGCAGAAAACTTCAATCTCGTCTACCAAAAGATGCATGTGCATGCTTAAAGCGCGTTTTCGCACGAATCCGTGCGCGGGTGCTAAAAAGAGCAGCATCGGCATGCTTAGCACGTTGTTTGGTAGAAATCCACGTGCGCGTTCTGCGAAAAGCACCATTTGCATGCACATCTTGTGGTTTTGCAGAAAACTTCAATCTCGTCTGCCAAAAGATGCATGTGCATGCTTAAAACGCGTTTTCGCACAAATCCATGCGCGGGTGCTAAAAAGAGCAGCATCGGCATGCTTAGCACGTTGTTTGGTAGAAATCCACGTGGGCGTTCAGCGAAAAGCACCATTTGCATGCACATCTTGTGGTTTTGCAGAAAACTTCAATCTCGTCTACCAAAAGATGCATGTGCATGCTTAAAACGCGTTTTGGCACGAATCCGTGCGCGGGTGCTAAAAAGAGCAGCATCGGCATGCTTAGCACGTTGTTTGGT